>NC_087553.1:4530907-4714276 GCF_036250125.1 Pseudopipra pipra
CGCTCTGCAGGGCCTCCCCCTTCCGTGAGGCCCTAGAGTGTCAAAATGGCCCCTTGATTCCATGGGACTCTGCAGTGTTCAGGGTTCCATATGTCACATGAGGCCCCATGTTGTCACAATGGCACTGAAATGAGAGAGGATCTCCTTTCTAAACGACTTAGGAAATCAGAAGTTTTTTCTTGGACAAAAATCCTAATCGACAAAAGGGATTTGCTTACTTTGCATGGTAGTGGTTAGAGGTCGGATAGATCAATCAAAGATGCTACGAGTCCTGCTAAGCCAGAAGACCACTCTGCGAAAATGACTGCCCCCCCCGAAGAAATGGACGCTAGATGGCAGTCTTGCTCCACGAATAAAATCCAAGACGCTATTTGACCCGAAAATCGTAACAGAATCGTGGACTGCTTGTGAAGGGAAGGGTCTTTCGAGTATCACTGTATTTATATTCCGAAATTTATACTGATTCCTTGATTCATGCATGGCAGAGTACCCCCACGGATCCCCAGCTGGCATCGTAAAGAAATGTTCGATCCAATGGTTTCTGGTCATTGGGTTTAATTCTTTTGTTTTACCCCTTTGATTCCATAAAGTTCCAAAGATATCCCAGGGTTTGTTTAATTCCATGAGGTCCCGCATGTCCCAATGACATCCTTTAATTCCCTGGTTTTTTGTAGTTTCCCAGGAAACATTTGCTTCCATGATGCAGGAGAGTGTCACGACGGCTGCTTGATTCCGTGAGTTCCCCAAGTGTCCCGGCAGTCCTTTGGTTCCATGAGACCCTGCAATGTGGCAGTGGGTTGACCTTGCCTGGGTGCCAGGTGCCCACCAAGCCGCTCTATCGCTACCCTTCCCAGCCAGACAGGAGAGAGAGAATAAGATGGAAAATGACTTCTACCTTGAGATCAGGCACTTCACTAAAGCAAAAACCAAGAGGAAAATAAAAAGATTTATTCTCTGCTTCCCGTCAGCAGCGATGCTTGGCCACTTCACGGGAAACAGGGCTTCATCACCCAGAGAGGCCGCTCAGAAGGCAAGTATTGCAAAAAAATGGATTTCCTCCCTTTCCTGTTCCTTTCCTGAGCTCCTGCAGCTGAGCTGACGCCATATATTCTGCAATATCCCTTTGGTCCATTTGGCTCAACTGGCCTGTCTGTATCCCCTCCCATGATCTTGCCCCCGATTCAAGGGAGGAAGCTGACAATGCGGATGCTGCGCCAGCCCTGCTCAGCAGTTGCCAAAGCACTGGTGTGATTAACTCCTTTGTAGCTCCCAATGCAAGGCACAGCACTGTGACGGCTGCAGTGAGAAAATGAGCTCCAGCTCAGACAGACCCAACACACGTGGGATTCTGAAATGTCTCAGGGTTCGGTTGGTTTCACGATGCCCCCCCTGTCACCGCGACACAGCTCTCAGACCCGGCAGTAGAAAAATAAATCAAAAAATTCAGAAGAAATCATCTTAAAGTCATGCTAAGCCTGTCTTCTACAGTCCAGAATCTACATATGTGTGACTGCAGAGAGTTGGGATGAGGGTAGATGCTCAGAGGAATTCATGGGTTTGATCTAGGAAACCTGTCCCAAAGTTTTCACTGCCTTTTCCTCCTTGGACACTTCCTGATGCCCGGAGGAAGCTCATGTCCAACAGCAGCTCCATCCCCCACTTCCTCCTCCTGGCTGCAGCTCTTGCACTTCTGCTTCTTCCTGGGCATGTCCTCCTGGCCAACGGTCTCATCCTCAGCGCCATAGCCTGCCACCACCACCTGCACACCTGCAGGGACTTCTTCCTGCTCCACCTCTCCCTCACGCACCCGGGCTGCATCTGCACCACTGTCCGTCCCCAAAGCCAGGGCCAATTCCTTCTGGAACACCAGGGGCATCTCCTACTCAGGATGAGCTGCACAGGTGTTTTTGGCTTTTCTTCTTGATCACAGCGGAGGTTGCCCTTCTCACCATCATGTCCTACGACCGCTACGTGGCCATCTGCAAAGCCCTGCACTACAGGACCCTGCTGGGCAGCAGAGCTTGTGCCCACGTGGCAGCAGCTGCCTGGGCCACTGGGAAGCGGGTCTGGCCCTGGTTCTGCAGGAGCTGCCGCCTGAGCTGATGATCTCCTGAGCAGTCCAGACACACAGTCACTGTCCCTGTCCTCTATTTCCTCCCTTTCTTGCTGCAGGACCAGGAACGACTGTGCTGCTCTGCTGGGCTGGGGCAGGGAGATGGTGGGACCAGGCAGGGGCTGGACTGGGCAGTTCCAGGGAGTAGAAAACCCCAACGTTCATCTGAAGTGTAGGAGTGGGCAGGGTGGGAGAGCTACAGGGCTGAGGTGGCTCCAGGCTCTGGGAGTGGCAGCAGGAGCCCAGGGAGACACTGCCCCTGCTGCAATGAACTGCCTGTGTGTGTGCAAGGGAAGGACTCGTGTCTCTGAACACCCCAGTGTGTGTGAGCAGTGCATCAGTCCAGCTCAGGTGTGGACACCTCTCAGAGCCCTGACACATTTCTGTGTGTGACTGCAGGAAAACCCCCACTGTGCCAGGGAGTTATTAGATCCTTTGCTGTCACCCTCCTGGTGTCCTGTGTAATGATGAAACTAGAAAAGGTGATCATCAGACCCTGTTAATTTTCTAAGAGGAGAAATGTCACTGCTGGAAAGAAGTGTCACTGAAGAGGGGAGAAGAGGGAACATCATTGTTTCCTTCAGCCTGTTCCACAGCAGGTTCCCCTGGAGCCCCAGGGACACCTGCAGGGAACCCAGAGGGGCAGAGAAAGGGCTGCCTTTGGCTCTTGCTGTGCTGCTCAGCTGGGCCGGGCTCCCGGCACACAGGGAGCTCCTGGCAAGCAGGCAGCACTGCAGAGAGACAGCTCTGCCCAGGAGCAGCTCCCCTGCACAGCCCAGCAGGGCCGAGGGCACTGCCTGTAGGCACGAGAGAAGAGAAGCAAGGCCGAGGGAGGTTAAAGGCAGCAGAAAGATGGGAGGTGTTCAGCTGAGACTTCCCTTGGGGACACAACTTCACACTCCTCTGCAGAGTGAGTCTACAGGTGCAGGGCAATGTCGCTTGTGTTCCTGGAGGAATCTCCTAAAGCTACCACATCCCACAGCCTCGCGCATCTGTCAGGACTCTCCCAGTTTCCCTGTTGCACAGGAGGAGGATGTTCTCCAGGGCAAGCCTTCCCTGCAGCACCGTCAGAGGGACAGCGCATGTCCCAGGGCTGGCTGCGGGGTAGGAAGGTGGGGGTGCAGCCAGGGATGCCCGGGGCTGTCCTGCAGAGCAGGGTCCCTGTGCTCTGGGGTTCTTCGTGCCAGGGCAGGGACTTTGCCGCCTGCTGGGTTCAGGTCTCATCCTGCCTGGGTAGTTGCCCACACCTCTGCAGGGAGAAGCTGTCGGTGAGGGAGGGGTAACAGAGTGGGGGAGGGGCCATAAAGTGGGGGAGGGGTCATGGAGTGGGGGAGGGGCCACGGGGGGGGCATAGAGTGGGGGAAAGGTCACAGAGTGGGGGAGGGGTCAAAAGAGTGGGGGAGGGGCCATAGGGTGGGGGAGGGGCCTTAACATGGAGGTGGGGCCATAAAGTGGGGGAGGGGTCAGGGGTGGGGGAAAGGCCATAAAGTGGGGGAGGGGTCACAGAGAGGGTGGAGGGGTCAGGGGGTGGGGAAAGGGTCACAGAGAGGGTGGAGGGGCCATAAAGTGGGGGAGGGGCCATAAAGTGGGGGAGGGGTCACAGAGTGGGGGAAAGGTCAGGGGGTGGGGGAAGGGTCACAGAACGGGAAAAAATCTGGGAAAATCTGGAGAAAAATGGGGGGAAAATGCGGAAAAATGGGAAAAATCCAGGAAAATGGGGAAAAAATGGGGGGAAATGTGGGAAAATGTGGAAAAAATGGGGGAAAATCTGGGAATATTTGGGAAAAAATGAGGAAAAATCTGGTAAAATGGGAAAAAGATGTGGAAAAATGGAGAAAAATCTGGGAAAATGGGGAAAAATGGGAAAAAATTCGGGAAAATGAGGAAAAATGGGAAAAATCAGGAAAAATGGGGAAAATGCAGAAAATTCTGGGAAAAATGGGGAAAAAATCTGGGAAAATTGGGAAAAAACAGGAAAAACTCTGGGAAAATGGGGAAAAATGGGAATAAAAGGGGAAAAATGGGGAAAATATGTGGGGAAAATGGGCAAAAATGCGGGAAATTCTGGGAAAAATCTGGGAAAATGGGGAAAAAATGCGGGAAATCCTGGAAAATCCAGGAAAAAATGAGGGAACATGTGAAAAAATGGGCGGAAATGGGGAAAAATGTGGGAAAATGGAGAAAAATGAGGAAAAAATCTGGGAAAATGTGGAAAAAATGAGGGAAAAATGGGGAAAAAATCCGGGAAAATCTGGGAAAAATGGGGGAAAATCTGGGAAAAATGTGGGGAAAAATGGGGGGAAATGGGGAAAAATCCAGGAAAATGGGGAAATTCTGGGGAAAAAGGAGGAAAAATCTGGGAAAATCTGGAGAAAAATGTGGGAAAATTGGGGAAAGTGGGGGGGAAAATGGAAAAAATCTGGGAAAATGGGGGGAAATGGGCTAAAATGCAGATAATTCTGCAAAAAATGTGGGGAAATGGGGAAAAATGGGAAAAATTCTGGGAAAATGTGGAAAAAATGGGGGAAAAATCTGGGAAAAAATGGGGGAAAAACCGGGAAAATGTGGGAAAAATGTATGGAAAATCCGGGAAAATGTGGGAAAAATATATGGAAAATCTGGGAAAATGGGGAAAAAAGTGGGAAAACGTGGAAAAATGGGGAAAAAATCTGGCAAAATGGGGAATAATGGGGGGAAATCTGGGAAAATGTGGGAAAAATGAGGGAAAAATCGGGGAAAATGGGGGGGAAATGGGAAAAAAATCCGGGAAAATTGGGAAAAATTTGGAAAAAATCCGGGAAATTCTGGGGAAAATGGGGGAAAATCTGGGGAAAATGTGGGAAAAACGAGGAAAAATCAGGAAAAAACGGGGGAAAAAAGGGGAAAAAATGGGGGAAATGGGGGGGAAATGGGAAAAATCTGGGGAAAATGGGGGAAAATGAGGAAAAATGGGGAAAAATGTGGGAAAAATTGGGGGAAATCGGGAAAAAATCTGGGAAAAAATAGGGGAAATGAGGAAAAACCCAGGAAAATGTGGGAACAATCTGGGAAAATGTGGAAAAAAATTGGGAAACTGTGGGAAAAAGGGGGAAAAATCTGGGAAAATGGGGGGAAAATGGGGAAAAATCTGGGAAAATGTGAAAAAAATGGGTAAAACTGAGGGAAAATGGGGAAAATGAGGAAAAGTCCGGGAAAATGGGGACAAATTCTGGGAAAATCAGGGAAAATGGGAAAAAATCCTGGGAAAATGGGGGGAAATGTGGGAAAATGTAGGAAAATCCTGGAAAATGGGGAAAAAATGGGGAAAAATCCGGGAAAAATGGGGACGAAATCTAGGAAAATGTGGAAAAAAATGAGGAAAAATACGGGAAAATGTGGAAAAAAATGAGGAAAAAACTGGGAAAAATGGGGAAAAAATGTGGGGAAAATGTGGGGAAATGGGGAAAAAATATGGGAAAATCTGGACAGAAATCTGGGAAAATGTGGGAAAATGTGGAAAAAATCGGGAAAAGGGGTAAAAATGTGGGAAAAATCTGGGAAAATGGGGAAAAATGTGGGAAAATGCGGGAAATTCTGGGAAAAATGAGGAAAAATCGGGGAAAATGGGGAAAATTGGGGAAAATCCGGGAGAAATGTGGAAAAAATGGAGGGAAATTCTGGGGGAAAATGGGGGGAAATGGGGAAAAATGAGAAAAAATCCGGGAAAATCAGGAAAAATATGGGAAAATGTGGAAAAATGCGGGAAAATCTGGCGAAAAATCTGGGAAAATGTGGAAAAATCTGGGAAAATGTGGAAAAAATGGGGACAAATGCGGGAAAATCTGGGAAAACGGGGAAAAATGGGAAAAAATCTGGGGGAAATGTGGGAAAATGGGGAAAAATCTGGAAAAATAGGGGAAAAACAGGGGAACATCTGGGAAAAACCTGGTAAAAATTGGGAAAATGCAGAAAAATCTGGGAAAACGGGGAAAATGCGGAAAAATGTGGGAAAACTGAGGAAAAATGGGAAAAAATCTGGGAAAATGGGGAAAAATGGGAAAAAATCTGGAAAATGTGGAAAAAATGAGGAAAATGCAGAAATAATGGAAAAAATATGGGAAACTGTGGAAAAATGGAGAAAAATACGGGAAAATGGGGGAAATGGGGAAAAATGTGGGAAATTATGGGAAAAATGAGGAAAAATCTGGGAAAATCGGGAGAAATGAATAAAAATCTGGAAAAAATGGGAAAAAATGGGGAAAAAATCCGGGGAAATGGGGAAAAAATGGGGGAAAATCTGGGAAAATGGGAAAAAATTGGGAAAAATCAAGAAAAATGGGGAAAAATGGGGAAAAATGCAAGAAATTCTGGGAAAAATCTGGGAAAATGGGGGAAAATGGGGAAAAATCTGGGAAAATGTGAAAAAAATGTGAAAATTCTGGGAAAATGGGAAAAAATGGGGAAAACGTGGGAAATTCTGGGGAAAATCGGGGAAAATGGGAAAAAAGGGGAAAAAAATACCTCCCAGTAACACCAGTAAGAGCCCAGGGCCCCTCCCAGTAACACCAGTAACACCACTAAGAGCTCACGGACCCTCCCAGTAACACCACTAACAGCTCAGGGACCCTCCCAGTAACACCAGAGAGAGCTAAGAGACACTCCCAGTAACACCAGTAAGAGCTCAGGGACCCTCCCATAACACCAGTAAGAGCCCAGAGGGTGGGGGAGGGGCCGGGGAGAAGGGTTTTTGGGGGTGGGAGAAAGGCCTTGAGCATGGGGGAAGGGCAGGAGGGACCCCGAGGGTGGGGGAGGGGCAGGAGGGGACCCTGAGGGTGGGGGAGGGGCAGGAGGGCACCCTGAGATTTGGGGAGGGGAAGGAGGGATTTCTGAGGGTGGGGGAGGGGCCCTGAGGGTCCCTGAAGGTGGGGGAGGGGCAGGAGGGGACCCCGAATGCTGGGGAGGGGCAGGAGGGCCCCTGAGGGTGGGGGAGGAAAAGGAGGGTCCCTGAAGGTGGGGAAGGGGCAGGAAAGGACCCCGAGGGTGGGGGAAGAGCAGGAAGTTCCCTGAGGGTGGGGTAGGGGCAGCAGAGTCTCTGAGTGTGGGGGAAGGGCCCTGAGGGTTGGGCAGGGGCAGGTAGGGACCCTGAGGGTGGGAGAGGGGCAGCAGGGTCCCTGAGGTTGGGGGAGGGGCAGGGAGGGAGCCCGAGGGTGGGGGAGGGGTAGGAGGTTCCCTGAGTGGGGGGAGGGGCAGGAGAAAACTCCGAGGGTGGGGGAGGGGACCTGAGGGTCTCCGAAGCTGGGGGAGGGGCCGGAGCGACCCTGAGAGTGGGGGTGGGGCAGGAGGGGGGGAGGGGCCTTGGGGGGGTCCTTAAAGGTGGGGGGAGGGACTGAAGGTGGGTCCTTCCTTGAGAGGGTACACACCCACTCAAAACCCAGTAAGTCCCAGCTGAGCTCCCAGTTCAGGGAGGGGGAGAGGAGGCAAAAGACATGCCCACAGTGAGGCCACGCCCACTTGGAGAGAACACGCCCACCCAAAGAGGGGACACGACCACCCTGGGAGGGGACACACCCACCAGGGAGAGACCACGCCCACCTAAAGAGGGGACACGCCCACCCCCAAACCAGTAAGTCCCAGCTGAGTTCTGCCTTAACTGGTCCTTACTGGTCCCACCACCCCATTCCGCATTCCAGTGACCTGTACTGGTTTATAATTGTCTATCCTGGTTTATACTGGTCTATCCTGGTCCATACTGGTTTATACTTGTCTGTACTGGTCTGACCTTGATGGAGATGCTGAAGTGCCCCCAACCCCCTTAACAGGTCCTTACTGGTCCCACCGCCCCATTCCCCATTCCAGTCACCCGTACTGGTCCATACTGGTTTATACTGGTCTATACCGGCCCATACTGGCCTATACTGGTTTATACTGGTTTATACTGGTCTGACCTTGATGGAGATGCTGAAGTGCCCCCAACACCCTTACCTGGTCCTTACTGGTCCCACCGCCCCATTCCCTGTTCCAGTCACCCGTACTGGTCCATACTGGTTTATACTGGTCTATACTGGCCCATACTGGTCTATACTGGTTTATACTGGTTTATACTGGTCTGTACTGGTCTGACCGTGATGGAGATGCTGAAGTGCCCCCAACCCCCTTAACAGGTCCTTACTGGTCCCACCACCCTATTCCCAATTCCAACAACCCATACTAGTCCACACTGGTCCATACCGGTCCATACTGTTTTATACTGGTCTGTACTGGTCCATAAGAGTTTATACTAGTCTATACTGGTCTGGACTGCTCTGGACTGCTCTGACCCTTATGGAGATGCTGAGGTGCCCCCAACACCCTTAACTGGTCCTTACTGGTCCCACCGCCCCATTTGTTGCGGGTCCGAAGAGAAGAGGGGACAGGACACGAGGAAGGGTGCAAGCAGACTTGTTTATTCAGGCATGCACCCGGTTCTTAACCGTCCCGCCAGGGAAAGGGGGCAGAACATCGTGTGGGCTATCAGACAGACAAATGGGGGAGCAAATCAGAACAGGGCACAGGCAAAAGGGGGAGGAGGAAGCCTTGGTATGTGCAGTTGTGCACTGTGTAGCATGAATACAGAGAAACCACATAAAAACAGTAAAGTCCATATGAAAGTCCTGCCAATTTCTCTATGCTTTTCTCCATGCCTGGAACTGTTCCCATCCTGAATCTAGCTTCTCTACACCCATTCACCATTCCAGTGACCCATACTGGTTTCTACTGGTTTCTACTGGTCTATACTGGTCTATACTGGTCTGTACTTGTCTGTACTGGTCTGACCTTGATGGAGATGCTGAAGTGCCCCCAACTCCCTTAACTGGTCCTTATTGGTCCCACTGCCCTGCTCCCCATTCCAGTGACCCATACTGGGTCAGTGGTGGCGAGAACCACAGCAGGAGCCAGGCAGGGTCTTCCTGCCATTGCATGAGTGCTGTGTGAGGTCAGGGCTGCTCACAGATCCAGATCACACCAGCACATTTCCAAGAGCACTGTCAAACGGGAAGGGCAAAGCACAATTATTAGGAAGGAAAGGAGCTTTTCTGAGTCAGTGTTTTCAGTTTTCTTCCCTTGAGGAATCTGGGGGTTGAGAAACGGAAAAGGAGTTCTCATGTTGGACAAGTCACTGAGACTCCTGAGCTGTAACTTGGAATGCACAGTGCTTCTGCAAGCAACTTCCTAAAGTGCTTTCGGCCTCTGCTCTGCTTTTGACAGAAGCAGCATCACTTCTGCTGGACCCATCTGTTTTTCCTTTATCTGCCCTTTTCCACCTGCAAAAAGAAAAGTTGCCCAGTCAGTGCCCTGCAAACAGGCAGGGCCAAAAGGCCAAAGTGAGTGCGCAGACATTCGGATGGAGTTCTGACAGGGAAGTCATGAATGGATTTCTGATGTTGAGTCTACTGTTTTGAAATCAGAAAATGTGGTGTTGAAGTCATTGTCAGACTTTGAGAGGGAAACGGGAGAAAAATCGGATAAACTTGTTGCTGAAAATGAGCTGCTTCAAACTGAGGTTGATCACCTTCAAAGTCTTGTTGCACCAGAGCGCAGAGACAAAACCATTGCTAGAAAAAACAGGCTCCTGGTTTGGTCAGGCAACTTCATAAACCAGCATCTTACCCTGGCATTGAGACATGGGAAACCACAGAGAACGCTGATTCTAAGTCTGAGGAGAGAAAGAAACCAGGAGACTTTGAAGTTCAGCTGATGTTTCTACAGTCTCCCAGCTTTCCTCACATTAATGGAAATACAGTGAGTGATCCCTGTGATAATGAATCAAAGGAAGATAATTCTTTACCTCCCTCAAATTCCTTGTGCCTGAAACTGAATTCACTAAAAAACCTCGGACTCAACAAGAGAACCCAACCCGGAAAACAACTCAATTCAATCTGATCCAAGTGGCTAAATAGCAGACGCATTATGGCGATAAGCCTGGACAAATTAAAAGTCAGCCAGTGAAATCCTGTCAATATATCACATACCTTGGGATTCCAGTTAGTTCTCATCAACAGTTAATACAATTTCCAATAGATATGGGGACACAAGGTTCACAGCAAAATGCTGAAGCTGGGATTAAAACCCAGACGAAAAAGAGTAAAAATCACTGGAGAAAAAGAAGCAACCAGAGTCTTTGACCAAGATCTTCACCCTGTTACTCTTTTGTTGATATTACCTTTTTGCTTTTTATTCTAATAATCATATTGTATGTTAAAATTTGGATGATTATGAAAGAGTCTGCTCAGAGATTACCCCCATCAATTTTAGATGATGCCTGCAGTATAAAGGCATAAACCCCTCCCAGCCCCTCCAGGAGCTCTCACATCCCATCCCGGTCCCACAGGACACTTCCAGCTTCCCCTCAAACCCTCTGAGGAGGCCCCATGACTGACTCCCAGACCCACAAAAGCCCACAAGACACCCTCAAACCCCTCCCAATTACCTCCAGCCCTCCCAGAACCCCTCAAACCCTCTCCTAGTTGCCCCCTTCCCCTCAAGGACGCCCCCAAACTCTCTCCCAGTTCCTTCCCAGACCCCCGACGATTCCCCCAAACCCCTCACAGTCGCCCCAATCCCCCCAACCTCCCTCCCAAACCCCCAAGCTCCCTCAAACCCCTTCCCAGTGACCTCCATGACCCCCAACCCCTTCTCAGCCTCCACATTCCTTCCCAAACCCCCTCCCAGTTGCTGGCCTGTCCCCCAGTCTCGGGTGAGGAGGTGCCCCAGGCTGACATCCCCCACCCTGGCAGGGCGAGGTGTCCCTGCCCAGGGCGGTTCCAGCAGCACGTGGGGAGCCACCCAGTGCCCTGAAAGCTCCCGCCCGCCCTGGAGCCACCTCAGCTGCCCCTGCAGGGGAAAAATCCAGGGCGCAGCAGAGCAGGGGGCGGGGCCGGGCTGGGAGCACTGGGGGATGGGGGCACTGGGAGAGCAGGGGAGAGACCAGGATGGGCTGAGGGGGCACTGGGAGAGAGAGAGGAAAGTTTTTTGCCCTTTCCTGGGCACTGGAACACCCTCTGCCCCCCCGTTCCCGGCCATGCCGGCTCCCCTTCCCCCCCACGTCATGAACAGGTTTTGGGGCTCCCTCGTGGGTCGAAGTCAATAGAACGGCTCTGCTGGAATGATGTCATTGGCAAATTCTGCTTGACCCCTCTCCTCGTGCTGATGAGTCATCCAATAGAACCTTGATATTTCCGTGGGGGCTGCCGGGAGCGGGGTGGTGGTGGCAGGGGAGGGGAGAATCGCGATTGAACCCGATTGGTCCCAATCGATCCTGGCCCCAGGGTCTCCCCCTGCCGCGATGTTTTTCACGTGCGGCCCCAAGGAGGCCATGGTGGTGTCAGGTGAGTTCGGGGGGTCTGGGGGCTCCTGGTGACCCCTCCAAATCTCCCCCAAGACTCTCGGGAACCGCCCAGATCTCCCCCAAGACTCCTGGGGACCCTCCAAAAGCCCTCCTCCTGGGGGCCGCCCCTCCGCCTTTCCCCCTCCCCCCCAAATCTCCTGTGCATCCCCTTAACCCTTGAAAATCTCCTGGGACCACTTCAGACCCCCAAACTCCCTCCTGGGGACCCCCAAACCCTCTTCAGGACTCCTGGGCCCCTCCCGACCCTGTCCTAAAATATTTTGGGTCTCCCCAACCCTTTACGGCGGATTCCTCCATCCATTTTTCCCCTTGGACTGCTGGGGGTCAACTCCCCCAAGAAACTACTGGGAACCCCCCAGTGTCCCACCACGAGATTCCTGGGTCCCTCCCCCCCGAACCCCCTGTGGGTGCCCCCATCCTTTCCCCCCTTCGAAAATACTTTTGGGGGTCCCCCAATGTCCCCCCCAGCCCCCATCCTGCCGGGGATGGATTTGGGGGGAATCTCTTTTCCCTTCCCTCTGGCCCAAAGGCAAATGCCCTCTCTGTCCTTCTTCCTTTGCCCCCAGGCAGAAAAGAGAAGAGAAACAGCCAGTTGGGCCTGGCAGGTGTGGGTGTGTGCAGGCTGTGGTTGAGTGGTTGAGAAGGGAGAGGAGTGGGCTGGTGTTTGGGCAGAGTCCAGCAGGTGATGTCTTTCATGTCTGGCAAGGCAAGGCACGGCAAAGAGGAGCTTCTGTGCTGATGCTGTCACTTGTTTTTTGTGTCTGTTGGAACTGGAACAAGGATGTTTGTTCGGCAAAAGTGCTGTCCTACTCCACATTGCCCCTTCCCCAGTCACATGTTGTTCTTTCTATTTTACCAGCAGTCCTTGGTCAGCTCCATGACCATCCAGCTGTCAGTGTTCACGACATACCCATCAGCCCCTTCTCTTCTGGGCTCCTACACTTGCCAACCCTAAGCTGCTCCTAAGTTCACTTGCTGTCAGTTCATAAAGAGGTCTTGTCAAGTGTTACTGATTTAGAAACTAAACCCTGACATCTTTGTCTTTGCAAAAGATGTGTGTGAAAGGGCAGTGCTGGTGCAAAGCAGTGTTGAGCTTCACATTGGGTGACTTGACAGCTTCCTCTGTATCACCCATGCACCCTGCTGTTATAGGTTAGGAATTCAGGAGAATTTGTCTTTCCCCTGCCCCCCCCCCCACTGTAGGAAAGATGGAGTTTGAGTGGAAAAGGGGGAAGGGAGCGTTACAAAAGATCTAGCCAAATTCCTGGTTAATGGGCCATCAGAGAAGCTGGGGGGAGCTGGTCTCCCAGATGGAGAACTGAGCAGAGAGCGTTGTTGGCTCTCGGAGTGAGACAGGGGTCTCCGTGCAGGCATTTGGAGAGGGGGACTGGGGGTCTGGTTTTTTTGGCTGCTCATCCTGGTCAACTCGACTTCTCATCCTGCTGGCTTCGACCTGCCTTACTGTCCCGCTCCCCGGATCTGCTGTGTTTCATCGGAGAGTTACGTGCTCGCGAGGGAGAAGGGAGGAGTTTTGAGACACCGTCTTCTGGGACAGCGGTGAGTCCCGTGGGAGTGGACTGCTTCCCTTTCCTTTTTCCTCCCACTGAGGGAAGGGCCCCCCATTTCCTCCTTGGCTCCTCCCGCAGTCTGGGACTGCTCCCTCCGGACCCCTCTCCCTGCGTGGTGACCGCTGGAGCCCAACAGCGCCCCCTGCTGGCCACGACCGGGTACTGCAGGCCCTACAACTTCAGCGATCCAACAGCCCCCTGCCGGCCACGATCAGGACTGCCCTAAAGGGCAGAGAAGTATTCTTTCAGAACCACTTTTTTTCTAGGATTACTGTCTAGTTTTTTTGTGTTCTGTTACCGTTTTTGCCAACATACATATATCTTTCAATAAAAGGTTATTCCTTCTATTTTTTCCACACTTCCTCGATTAAAGCCCCCTTAATTTTGAATTTACAGTTGCTGAGAGAGAGGAGTTTGGTCTACCTTATAACTCATCCTCTTTAGCAAACATTCCATTCTCCTCAGACTGAGACACATGGGTTTCTTTGAAAAGTACTTTTCACTCCAAATGTGACATAACATTAGCCTGTAGGACATCCTGTCCCCAAATGGATAACTGTAAATATTAATAATAGAAAAGTGACCCCCTCCATTATTCAAGAAAAGCTTGTATCTCTGTACTAAAAGCATCCAAGGGTCATGTCTCCCAGTTTTCTATCTGACAAGGGTTTGGAGGGGCTGCTTTGTGCAGGGAACCCTTGTGGCCCCCTTGCAGATGGGTGGCGCTGCGCACTGGGGCTGTGGGGCTTTGGTTCTTTGGTTGCCAGGGGCCACTGTGAGTCACTGAGCCGGGGTGGGGACAATGAGCAGGGCTGACTGGGACAGGCTGTGCTGCCTGTGACATAAAAGGGAAGTGTCCCCATGGGGCAGCTCTGCAGGGCCCATCAGGGGATGCTGCCCAGTGCAGCCTGTGCTGTGGGGAGTGCGCACACAGGGAGAGGCTGGGCCGGACGAGGGCCCTGACTGCAGGGCCCAGCCCCTGGCAGGAGCACCTTGGGCAGGGCCCGGTGCTGCTGCTGGGGCAGGGGGTGAGGCCTTGCCGCCTGCCAGCTGCCTGGGCCCCTGTCCTTGCTGCGCCACATCCCCGAGGCTTCTGTCCCCGCTCCCCCAGCGCCAGCTCCCTCCTTCCCAGCCCCAGCCAAACCCTTCTCTGTGTCCTCCTGTAGGCCATGGCTTTCACAATATTCCTTTTGGTGCTTGTGCAAAGCATCATCCAGTCCCTGCAGGCGGTTGGGCAGGGGCTGCACAAGACTCAATAAGCTTGGAGGTCTTTTCCAAGCTGAAGGACTCTTGAATTCTGTGATTGTGTGCTGGATTCAACTGGGTCCGTGTTAGCATTAGTTTGCTCCCAAAGTTTCCTCGCTGTCAGCTCTGGTGGCCTAAGGCTTGAGCTCCTTTAGCTCCTTGTGCTGAGATGCTGATGGGAAACGAGAGGCCTCTGCAAGCAGATTCATGGTGTTCCCTGTAGAACAGTGAGGGGGAAGGTGTTGTGAAGTGGGAAGAGGAGTACTGTTTGTGTGTGGCCTCCTATGTGGCCTTGGCACCTTTGAGGGGCTTGAAGGAGAAAAGAGCTTTGTTCAAGTGAGAAGTGAAATAGTGTGTCGGCTGTGGGAATGGGAAGGGAAGAGGAATGGGGAATGGGAAGGGAAAGAGGAATGGAAAGGCATCTGCTGATGCTGTCATTTGTTTGTTATGTCTGCGTGTAGCAGGAAGATTGCCAAAACTGAAACCAGTACACAGTTGAAAGCTGAACAAAACAACATTTATTCCAAAGAAAGCAGCAAACAAAATGAGAAACCGAGAGATAGAAAAGAGAAGGGAAACAACCCCCCAAGACAACCCCCCATTCACTCAAGTGTTACTTATCAGGTTGTCTTACCGACCCCAGAATGCTTAGAATTCCCCATAGCAGAAGCTGCATCCTCATTATCCTCATGAGCCAATTTTCATTAATGTGAGGAAAGCTGGGAGACTGTAGAAACATCAGTTGAACTTCAAAGTCTCCTGGTTTCTTTCTCTCCTCAGACTTAGAATCAGCGTTCTCTGTGGTTTCCCATGTCTCAATGCCAGGGTAAGATGCTGGTTTATGAAGTTGCCTGACCAAACCAGGAGCCTGTTTTTTCTAGCAATGGTTTTGTCTCTGCGCTCTGGTGCAACAAGACTTTGAAGGTGATCAACCTCAGTTTGAAGCAGCTCATTTTTAGCAACAAGTTTATCCGATTTTTCTCCCATTTCCCTCTCAAAGTCTGACAATGACTTCAACACCACATTTTCTGATTTCAAAACAGTAGACTCAACATCAGAAATCCATTCAGAAGCAGGTGAATTTTTAGCTTCTTCTTGTGCACAGGACAAACAGGCTTATAACACCACACAAATTGTACCTTTAACATTTCCTTCCTTATGGTTCTGCTTAGCCTGACATTGTTCCATGCATACCATAATTTTCTCCTTAACTTTCTGAAACCTTTGAACCAAGTCTTTCCCAGCCTGGGAAGGCAGAGATTTGTATTTTTGCAGCAGATTATCCTTGACAACCCTGCTTTGCTGCAGCAATTTAATGCCACCCAAAAGGAGGGAGTTTAGATTTTTGCCTGTCAGTGCCCCCAGGAAAGTCGAGACCCTTGTGTCCAACCAGTTCGTGGCATCTTGTAATGAGATCCTTCACGTAAAGATTCACAAGATCAGAGGGTGATTTCAGTGCCCTTGTCGGGGTGATCTCAGCCAACAACATGAAGACCCCTCAGCAGACCCTGCTGAAGTGTTTCCCGCCGCTGGCAACTGAAAGAACTCACTCCAACAGTTCAGGGAATAACACTCTTTATTAATACAAATTGTGACAGGTTAGTAAAGTTTGTCATCGGTGGTGATAAGGTCTGGCTGCAAAAATATGTTTTAAAGCAATCTTCTGACATCTATGAAGCAAGCGCAAGCTCTGGTCCTAAAAGCAATAGTTATCATGCCTTGCCAGTGCCCTTGGCCATCTCCAGTACAACTTGTCCTGCGCTATCCCACAGCTGCTTCTGTTTCCCTGCAGGCTGCAGACACCCATCTGCCTTCCCCCCGGCTCTCACCCATGCCATTTGCAACCCTTCCCTGACCGCTGCCCAACCTCACACTCTGTTTCTTCAAATACACACATGGAGTGATCTCATCCTCCTTCTGGATACTTCTCCTCCCACAGCAATGCCCTTGCAGGGGCATTTCTTTCTCCTCGTCTCCTCTCTCCACCTTTCAAACTGCAGTGTGGGGCAGTGTCTCTGTCTCGAGCAGTTTCCTTTCTCCTAGGAAAGCTCCAGCAGGTGGGACGCAGCCTTTCCAGCAGCATGCCAACTCCTCAGCCTTCCTGGGGGCTTTCCCCTGCTCTGACAGCAGCAGCTTCCGTGTGCTGTCCCCAGGCTGCTCCTTTCAGCTGCTGGTACAGACAGGGCCCAGGTGTGCCAGCTGCTCTCCCATCCTGCGCTCAGCAGGAGGGACGGGGCAGCAAAAAAAGAAGACCCGTTGCTGGAGTGAGCCTAGGCCCTCAGGCAGAGGGGATCTCCCAGTTCCTGTGACAGCCTGTTGGTCACAGCCTTGTGCTGGGCTGTCAGAGACCCTGCTCTGCCCCTCTCTGAGATGCCCCATGGCCTGAGGGACAGACACAGGGAGCTCTGTTCACAGAAGCACATCCCAGGGCTGCATTCAGGTGGTTTCCCAGGGGATATGACTCTCAAAATGAAGTGATCTCAAGACATTGTCCTTCCTGGTCTCTCTAGAAGTAGCTGATGGCGTTTGTGCTCACTCAGATTCCTCTCTCCACATGCGCACACATACACAGTGTGAATGCTTGACTCTCTTCTTTACAGTGCAAATATGCTCATTTGATATTCCTCCGTGGGGGACAAACAATCCTTATGAGGTGGAGAGATAGACAGTGTTGGGAACAGGGATTGCAAGGGACTGGTCTGTGATGAGTGCACTGGGGCCCCTAGAGCAGGGGGCCCAGAAAATAGGGTCACAGGCCAGACTATTTTGGTCACTGTTGGTCCTTCAAGAGTATTCATGGAGGTCTGGCTGTGGAAGGGACAGGGCTATGTGCCCCCATCCTGTACAATCACCAACTTCAGCTCTTCAGTGGTGCTTTATGCAGCAGGAAACTTCCCAGAGGTTGTTCTTGGCAGCAACATTGAAAGAACACTTGAGCCTTCAGGCACTGCCCTGAGGAGATCCCCTTTCCTTTTGGAGCTCAGTTCTGTCCCAGCAGTGCCCATGGCCTGTCCCTGCCTGCATTGCAGGAGTGACACACAGCAGAACTGTGACCAAGCTGGCAGAGCATTCAGGCTTTACACCAGCAATCAGGGTGGATCAGATCAGAGGGTGGAAGTTAAAGAGAGCAGCTCTGGAAGACCAAGTACTGGCGCTTCCTGGAAGATCTGCCACGCCAGGAGTCTTTTCCTATCCATCCCTGCACACAGAACTGTCCCTGAAATTCAAAGAAAGGTCTTGGATAAAGGATCACAGGAAAAAAAAAAAGACCGAAGGGCCGTTTGTATTTTTAAACACAGAGATTGATTCCAAGAAATCCTTAAACAATATGTAAAGCACACTTTTATTACGGCCGGGGGATACAGGGGGTTTCGCCCGCCCGTGCATTCCACTGAGAAAAGAAACACAACAGATTTTTATACATTTGGAAGAAGTGAGCTTCTGCTGGATTCCGTCCCTGGGATGGGGCAACCCTGGATGTATGGACAGACTGGGAATGACATGCTGCATAGCAGTGCTGGAAAATGGCCTCTGGGGTGCTGGTGGATGGCCAGTTGGCCAAGGGTCAGTGGTGCCCTGGCGGGGGCTCACCGCTCGGTCACACAAGGATTTTCAGACACACAAGTTCTTCCCTTGCACACACACACACAGACAGTTCATGGCAGCAGGGGCAGTATCTCCTGGGGCTCCTGCTGCCACGCCCGGAGGCTGGCTGTACCTCAACCCTGTGGGGTGCCACCTGCTCTGTCACTATCTGAGATGCCCCATGGCCTGAGGGATGGGCACGGGGAGCTCTGTCCACAGAAGCACATCCCAGAGCTGCATCCAGGGGCTTTGCCATGGTTTAGTACTGTAAATGCAATGTGACACCGAGACATCCAACAGTCCTCTATTTCCCTCCTTCTCTGTCAAAATAAAATTCCACCTCTTTTACTGCAGCATGACTCTGTCTCGACCGGTGTCCCCAGTGATGTCACCAATGTCCCTGTGATGTCACTTTTGTCCCCAGGGGTTACACCCTTCTCCTCAATGATGTCACCAATGTCCCTGTGTCTTTGCTGGCATCTTTGGTGTGGGAGGAATCTTCGTCCTTATGCAATTTTGGGACTCAGGCAGGCAGACTCAGTGCAGGATTGAAAAAAGCAAACAACAGCATTTCCCCCCAGCAAAGAAAGGCTGGGAGCTTTGTCTTTGTAGTGCAGTAGGTGGGCTAGCCTGGAGACTCCATGGGCAGCAAGAGCTTTCTGTGCTGGCACCTTTGGTGTGGGAGGAATCTTTGTCCGTATGCAATTTTGGGAATAGGGCTGGCAGTTCTGTGGCAGGGCTGAAAACAGGAAACAACAGCTTTTATCCACAGGAAAGATAGCCTGGAATCTTTGGCTTTGTGGTGTAGTTGCTTTGTCAGCCTGGAGACTCCATGGGGAGCATGAACTTTCTGTGCTGGCGCCTTTGGTGTGGGAGGAATTTTTGTTTGTATGCAATTTTGGGAGTCAGGCTGGCAGATGAGAGGCAGGGTTGAAAACAGAAAACAACAGCCCTTATTGCCAGGAAAGAAAGCACGGAAGTTTTTTCTTTGTGGTGCAGTTGGTTTGGCCAGGGTCAGCACTCCATGGGCAGGAAGAGCTTTCTGTGCTGGGATCTTTGGTGTGGGAGGAATCTTCCTCCGTATGCAATTTTGGGAGTCGGATTGTCAGTTGGGAGGATGGTCTGAAAACAGGAAACAACAGCCCATATAACCAGGAAAGAAGGCCTGGGAGCTTTTTTTTTGTGTTGCAGTTTGTGTGTCAGCCTAGAGACTCCATGGGCAGCAGGAGCTTTCTGTGCTGGTAACTGGAGACTATGAGGAATCTTTGTTTGTATGCAATTTTGGAAGTCTGGCTGGCATTTGGGAGGCATGGTTCAAAACAGGAAACAACAGCCCTTATCCCCAGGAAAGAAAGCCTGCAAGCTTTGGCTTTGTGGTGCAGTTGGTAGACCAGCCTGGGGACTCCATGGGCAGCAAGAGCTTTCTGTGCTGGCACCTTTGGTGTGGGAGGAATCTTTGTCCGTATGCAGTTTTGGGTGTAGGGCTGGCAGTTGTGAGGCAGGGCTGGAAACAGGAAACAACAAGCCTTATCCCCAGAAAAGAAAACCTAGAAGCTTTGGCTTTGTGGTGCACTTGGTGGGCCAGGCTGGACACTCCATGAGCAGCAAGAGCTTTCTGTGCTGGCACCTTTCATATGGGAGGAATCTTTGTATGCAATTTTGGGAGTCAGGCTGGCAGTTGTGAGGCACGATTTAAAACAGGAAACAACAGCACTTACCCCAGTAAGGAAAGCCTGGAAGCTTTGGCTTTGTGGTGCAGTTGGTGGGCCAGGTTGGGCACTCCATGGGCAGCAAGAGCTTTCTGTGCCGGCACCTTTGGTGCAGGAAGAATCTTTGTATGCAATTTTGGGAGTTGGTCTGGCAGTTGGGAGGCAGAGCTGAAAACAGGAAACAACAGCCCTTATCGCTGTAACAGTTCATTTGGATACATGTCCGGAATAAAGACAAGTGCCAGAAATATTCAAATACACAAAATATCTTTTATTACAGTGAGAATAATAATAATAATAATAAACTTAGCAAAGAGAATCAAAAACAGAAAAAAAAATAAGGGATGCCAAATAACCACCTTATCAGGTCGCATTAAAACAAATAGTACTAACAGCATTTAATACTGTATTAACTAGTGAAAAGGGGGTTAAAGGGATACCAAAAAAGGATCTTAACACAATATTATGGTGATATGGTTTGAAGCTGGCTCCCTGCCAAGTCTCCAAACCTTACCACCAGAAGTTTTCCCCCCCCCCCCCCCCCCCAAAACCTCAGGGAGAAGAGGGAGAAAAAAAAACTAAGAAAACCTGAAACGAGAGAGAGAGACAACCAAAGTGAGATGTATAAATATATTTACACTTATATACAATTAAAATATACAATTTCACAAGGGAAAGGGAAGGGGGAAGGGAAAGGGAACAAAACTAAAATAAAATATATATATCCCAATTAGTGACCCAATATCTAACAACTAAAAGAGTTAGCAAAGAAAATAGCTCACTACTCTCCTGGGACAACCGAGAGTCGCTCCGGATCAATCGCCGGCAACCTCTGTCTCCCAAGGTCGGCAAGGCCTAACCAGGCCTCGCTCCCCAACACGGCAGACTCAACAGCAGGGAACCTGTACCTCCAAGCCGCCGGAAGGAAAGAGAGCGAAGGCCTCTCCTCCTAAGACGAGGCTTAAGAGAAATGCCTTTAGAAAAAAGCTTTCTCACCCATTGCCCCTTCTCTTCAGTGTTCTTTTAAACACAAATGATTGCAGCTCCCGTTAGCACAGAGAAATATGCTGGGAGAAATCTTATTTTTTTCAGCTCTAACAAGTATCAAGAGAAATATCATCATGTATTGTGAGAGTGGGATAAACACTTTGGTCTCTGTGAGCCCTAATAGCCTGTTATGGTACTTGCAGCTGAGAGGGAAGTTGCAGAGAACATGCAGTTTTTACACTAGGGAAGGAGACTGTCACTTTATTGTCGTGGACAAGGACCCATTGAAGGGGTGAGGCAAGCTTTTTCTCCCAGAATACTTCTCTGGGCAAGCCTTACATAGCATGCTTCTCTCATCGAAATATGTGTTAGGACAGAAGCAGTGCAGCAAACTGATTCTTTGAAAGGAGGGGATGCTTTGTACTTTCTTTCTGGTTATGGACTGTCCCATTCTGTTTCTTTTGCCCTGTTTTTTTTCAACAAAGAAGTTTCCATCTGAAGTTCGCACAGAAAAATGCACCTGGCAAATGGCTGTAATTATTTTTATGGTCTTTTCTGCCATCTAGCGTAGTTTTTAAAAATTGCAGAGGTTTTTTATTATCTTTTAAACACAACTTTTTTTTTTCCAATCCATAAATTACGGTTGCATCTCTCGTTTCTAATGACTTCTTTCTCAGCTTTAATTTTGGATGCTGATTACTCCTTTTAAGCTTACAAACGATGTCTCTTATCTAAAGATTATAGGATTCTCAAGATTTTCAGGGAAGCAGATGTATTTACTAGTTTCTCAATCCAAGTAATCACGAATACTTGACAGTACTGTCACGCACTGTCCTTTGTAAACACAAAAGCTTGCAGCTTCAGTTAGCACAGTGAAATTTGCTGGGAGAAATCTTTTTCCAAACCTTCTTTTTTGAGGTCTAACTGCCATCACCCTCTTGCCATCTCCTAAGGAGGCTTGCTATAGCACTCGCAAAGAACGACAGGGTGATAAACACTTTTGCCTCAGTGAGCCTGGAAAGTGTGTCATGGTATTTGCAGTTGAGAAGGAAGTTGCAGAGCACTTGCAGTGGGACTGCAGTTTACAATCTCTCTGGAGAAGAGGACTCTCGATTGCGGTGCGAACATAGAGACGGGGCAACGGGTAAGCAAGATTTTTGTCCCAGCATATTTGTCTGGGTGAGCCATGTGGGGCATTCTTCTCTCACCAAAATATGTGTGAGGATAGAAGATGAATCATAGTCTGATTCTTTGAAAGAAGGACGGTGCCTTGTACTTGCACAGCTCTTCTCAATTGCCTATTTTGTCACTCCTCCAGTATGGCTGTAGCCGAAAAGTTTCTGGCTCCAGTTCACAGAGAGAAATGTGTCGGTAGAAAGGTTGTTTGGACTCCTGCTCTGTACCTTCCTTCTCATCTCTTATCACCAACACCCACTTGCCATCTCCCAATGCCTAAGGAGGCTTGCTGTACCACTCACACAGAAGCAACCTTTTAAGTACACACAACACATTAGAACTGTGCTTTTCCCCTTCACGCTCTGCTGCAGAGGATTCTGAGCAAGCTTTTCTCCAGGCACATTTCTCTTTGCTAACTGGAGCTGGATTCTTTTTGGTTTAGTTTTATTCTCAAGGATGACAGAATTGGATAGTCTCTTTGGACAGGGATCTGAGAGAGGAAAAAAATCATTATGTTTCCTGGAGCTTTAAAAGAGAGAGCATATTCCTAGTGTGTGGTGTGTATCTGAAAGATTGTCACGAGAAGGGGGAATGCAGTACCTGCTTTTGTTTTTACTGATTTTTATTTGCGAAAGATGGGTCACTTTAAACTCTGTGAGCCTGAAAGTGCTAGACAGAGAAAAACTTGGGATATATGCATTCCTTCCAATGGGAAAGAATTTTCATTATTTTAGAGAGACCACCAACAACATTAAGGTTCCACCTCCAACATTATTATTTAAGGGCGTTTCTCCCTAGACAAAGGAGTCATGACAGAAATGTCTTGCTTGTCATTACTGCCTTGGCAGCTTATTTTCTACCCCTGAAACGCTGGGGCTATGTGCTGTCCCTCCTATGAGAAAGAGCCACGATTCCCTTTCAGAAGACAACCACCAAAATTTTATTCCAAAAGTGATCCTGTCAAAGGATTGCTCCCAGGCCAAAGATACCTGGAAAGGAAGGTCTTGTTAGTAAGTTCCTTCCACAGGCATCTTATCATCTACCTCTAAAACACCGGTGCTACAGGCTTTCCTTTCTATGAAGAGAACAAACCTTTCTCCTGTCCCATAGCTGTATCTCCCTTAGGCTTCCAGTGACACTTGCCAGCTTTCTCTGCTCACAGGCAGTGTACCAGGCTTTCTCCAGAACTTAGACTTTCTCCTATGCTGTAGACAGGCTAGCATATTTGTCCCAAGATGTCTCTCTCGGCTTTCAGCCCTTTCTAACTTAGGAGAAACTAATAGATGTGTTCTTTTGCTGTTCTGCTCTGAATTCCTTACATGTTTCCAGGCAGAGGAAATTAGCAAAGTCTCTTAAGCATCTGCCTTTCTTAGCTGAGGAGGAGTCATATGCAGACTAGCTCCTCAGATCCTATCTGATCTTATCTGACCACAGATCCCTGTATTTTCACTACCTGAACTGTCCTTCTCCTTTGCCACTTATGCCAGCCTCAGCTGGTCCTCCTTTTCTCTTGAGGGGAAAATTAACTTGCTGTTCTCAGGAGGTGTTGCTTCAGAGATTTTACAATTGGTTTAGATGAAGAGTCAGAAAATTAAAAAAAAAATCCCAACCTTCTAAAGTTTTCAAAGAATCACAGAATGGGTAAGGTTGGAAGGGACCACAGTGGTTCTTCTAGTCCTAACTCCCTGCTCAGGAAGGATCATGCTAGAGCACACTGCTCAGGATTGTATCCAGACAGTTCTTCATTATTTCCAGTGAGGGAGACTCTACAACTCTCTTGGCAATCTGTTCCATTTCATGGTCAGCTGCACAGTAAAGTTCTTCCTCATTTTCAGGTGGAACTTTGTAGGAATCAATTTCTGCCTCTTATCCTATCATTTGGCACCACTGAGAAGAGGCTGATGCTGCCTCTTGACATCCTCCTTTCATATAGTGATATACGTTGATGAAGTCCCCTCTCAGTCCTCTCTTTTTGAGGCTGAACAAGCCCAGATACCTCAACCTTTCTTCTTGAGAGATGCTGCAGTCCGCCAGCATCTCTGTAGCTTTCCACTGGACCTGCTCCAGTAGCTCCATGTCTCTCTTGTACTGAGGAGTCCAGGACTGGACACAGCACTTCAGATGTGCCACACCAGGGCTGAGTAGAGGGGTAGGATCACCTCCCTCTACTTACTGGCAATACTGTTCCTAATGCACTCCAGGACACCATTGGCCTTCTTGTCCACAAGGACACACTACTGGCTCATGGTTCTCTCAATTAGTTGCCTTCTCTTAAAGCCTTGAGTTCTATAGCCCTGAGAAATTTGGTTCTTGCTTTAAAAGAAATTAAAATAGCAGCTGTGGATAAAGGCATGGAATTACTGATTACAGACCCAGTCATACAATGAGGAAAAGAAACACCATTCCTTTCTGCCAGGCCATGCATCAAAGGTCAGGCCACCCAGTTACGCAAACAGGAAGGTTTCTTCCTCCTCCTCCTCTTCCTTGGCTCTATCACCTGGTCTGGCTCCAGTGCAGGCAGGGCCAGGCTGTAATGCTGGGGTTTGAGCCGGAGAGTTGCAAGCACTGAGAGCAGGCATCAGGAGGCAGGGATGGGCAGGTGTTGGAAGAAATGAAACAGAATGGCAAAGATATGAAGCATGGAGGAAAATCTATAACCCATAAATGGACACTTGTATACTGAACTGGACTCCTTTATACCGGATGTGACACCCCGTGGACTTGACAGTTTTGCCCCAGTTCTCCCCAGTTCATTACTGTATTGTTGTATTGTTATGTATACTCCCAGTTGTTGTTTTTAAAATCACCCTCCATATTGTCTCCTTCTTCCCCTTACAGTTTTCCCGCCTTTTTCCCTGTTTTCCCACTCCTCTGCCTGCCATTGGTTAGTGTTTGGTGCAGTGCAGAGGTAGCTGTCATTGGCCCATTCCCCTAGTTACACCCAAACTCCTCCCCTCCTTACCCAGTTGCCCAATCACCTTCATCCCTGAGTTGTCAGTCCTATGCTCCTCCCTAGCCCAAACTCCACCCTTAAACCTACCCTATATAAGTTGCTGTTTCCCCAGTAAAGTTTGGCATGGCTCCTCGACCTCTACTGTGTGAAGACCCTGATTTGCAGTGCCCGATCCCATTCCTTTTTCCCCGCGGGTCGTGGCAAGTGGCGCCCAACGTGGGGCACAGTAGAGGTCTCCTGTATCAGGAGAACTCCTGTGTCACCAGCTGGGCTCAAGCATCTCCAGGAGGGGAGATTGCTCTGCCGGCCCTCCTCTGCAAAGCTGACGGCTGTGGACTTCTCCAGTCGCACGGGTCGCACGCCGGAAAAGGTGAGCTGCAGGGGACACTCCTAATACCTTCACCCAACACCTCACCCCTGTAACAGAAAATTTAAAAGGGAGGAATAACATCTGAGAGTGTCTTAAGTGACTCGGTTAACATCATGGGTCTGACACTCTCCACCTCCCAGAAGTTCGTGTACCGTCGCCTTAAGGATTTTGTCATCGAGCATGGTCATCCGCTCGACAAAAAATCAGCTAAAGCACTCGCCAGGTGGTTAGACCGCCAAGGTTGTACAATAACGGATGACCTCGGGTTGGAAAAGTGGCAAGCCTTGGGCTACAGCCTCTGGCGAGACAGTGACAAAGGCGACAGAATCGCAAAACAAGCTCTTATCGCATGGAGGCTTGTTCTGATGGTGCTACAGCACCAAATGATGAGCAAGAACATCAGCCTCCCTACAGACAAGGCAGAACATACCAAACAGGACACTGACCGCAGAGGCACACAAAATGGCGAGAGGGAGATGGACAGTGAATCCCAAGCTGGCGGGAGGGCGCGGAAGAGGAGATTGCGGCGAACACAAAATGGCGTCGAGGAGGAGGGACCCCGGGATCGCCCAGAGAAAAGGTGGGAGGGAGAAGCGCGCGAAAGATCGGCGCGGGAAAAGAGGAGGCGGGCCCCCGTAGCTCCACCCCTCGGACCGCCTCCCTCTCCACCCCCACGTGGCGCAAGAAGCCCCTCCCCTGATACGCCTCCAACCACGCCTACTTCCGCCAGTCCCGTCTCCTCCCCCGATGTGTCGCCCATCAGGAAGGGACAGGAAGCAGTGGGCGGGGCAAGGGCAAAGGCCAAATCCTCCTTCCGTCAAAATGGCCGTGCCCATAGGCCGCATACCACCAAGGCCTACCCCGCTTGCCGCGAATCAGAATCGGACTATGACTGGGCGCCGCGCTCCCCTGAAAGGCAACCCTCCGTTCCAGACATCTGGGAAGCCTTCAGGGAGGAGGCCGCGCGCGCAAAGGACATCGAGTTTCTAAAAGCTTTTCCGGTATATTTTGAAGAGGGAAAGGCCCCTGAATGGCGGCCGGTTTCCTATCCTATGTTAAAGGACATAAAAAAGGCAATTGTGGAGTACGGATTAAGGGCTCCTTTTACTATCGGCCTATTGGAGTCCTTTTTCTTAGTCTACACCCTCATACCCTACGACATCCGGGCGGTTATTGGGGGGTTGTTTACTACCGTACAAGCCTCTGTGTTTGAGGCTGAATGGAAGAAACGGATTGTAACATTTGTAAACGAAAAAATGGAGAGAAGGGGGATTCCTATTAGGCGAGCGGTGGATATGCTTTATGGGGAAGGAAATTATTCCAGCAGAGGGGATCAGACACGTCTTGACCCCAAATTGTTAAATGCCACAAAGGAATTGGCGTTAGAAGCGGTGAAAAGAGTGGCTGATGCCTATGTGCAAACGCCCTCTTTCACTTTAATCAATCAGGGCATAAAAGAACCATTTGTTGACTTCATAACTAGGCTTAAAGAAGCAATTGCTCGGCAGGTCCACCAGAAAGAAAGTCAAGAAATTTTGTTTAATAAATTAGTAATAGAAAAAGCAAATGAGGACTGCCAAAGAGTTTTAAAAATGTTGAAAGATCCCACTCTGCTGGAAATGATTGACGTGTGTAAAAACGTTGGATCCAATGCCCATAAAGCACGTCTGATGGCCGCTGCCTTTACAGGTCCCCAACATTGTTTCGAGTGCGGTGAGAAGGGGCACTTCTGTAAACACTGTCCCAAATTTACATCTGAACCAAACTTACCCAAAACTCTCTGTCGCAGGTGCGGAAAGGGACGCCATTGGACCTCAAGCTGTCGCTCGGTGACCAATGTCAATGGCGAACCCCTTTCCCCCAAAAGGTCACCCAAACTCCAAAAAAGAGTCACTTTTTCCTCCTTGCCAGACTTAAGGCGGTGCTCATGTGAGCCGTCGGGAAAGGGGGAGCTGAGCGCCCGGGGGGGTGCGATGACACAAGTTGCCCCCCACTCGCGCTCCATCCTGCGCCAACCACCGCGCCCAGCTACCCCGTAATCCAGCTCCCTTTGGCGGACTCTGTTCCTACCAGGGAACAGTGTAAACCCTTAAATTGGATTATCCTTAATGTCATGCACCCTTCCACCCACCTCAGCTCCTACGAGCAATTGGCCAGGGTCACACCATCGGCCCCGGTCGATCCAGACTTGACATACCTAATAACATCTCACTTTTCGGCAGTTGGTAAGGGCATTGTAGTAGTGCCTACTCTCCTGACTGGGTTGACGCATTCCAACATTGCGATTTGCTTAACTGTTCATCTTCCCCCCGTACAGTTGGAGGACCGCTTCCCTGTGGCGAAGATGATCTCCACCGAAGACTTGCTGTGCATAATGTCCACGGACGAGGAGCAGAGGGAAAAGTCACAGAGGGAGGTCCTCTGGACCACTACCGTTAAAACCTCTTGCCCTCTCCTAACCTGTTTTATCTATTTTTCACAGCCCAGGACACCACAGCGAGTCAAGGTGGAGGGACTCCTCGACACGGGGGCGGATGTTACAATCATAGCCTCCAAGGACTGGCCGCATGGGTGGCCAGCCCAAACAGCGTATGTTCAAGTTAGCGGTGTCGGGGGGACCCAGTACCCAGTCAGGAGCAGAGAGGTACTCACCATCTATGGGCCAGAGGGCAGACCAGCGACTCTGCAACCGTATGTATTAAATATTCCAGTCACACTTTGGGGACAGGACGCGATGGAGCAGTGGGAGCTCAAGTTAGGGACCCTGTCTCCAGAAGAAAATTTTTAGGAGGGGTCACTGAAGTATTGCAGCTCCCCAGACTGAGCTGGAAGACAGAAACGCCAGTCTGGGTTGATCAGTGGCCCCTACCATACAAAAAGCTGCAAATTTTAAATGAATTAGTAAATCAAGAATTGGCGAAAGGACACCTGGAGTCTTCCACCAGTCCCTGGAACACTCCAGTGTTTGTCATACAAAAATCCTCAGGTTCCTGGAGATTTCTTCAGGACCTGCGAAAAGTCAATGAAGTCCTTGAACCAATGGGAGCCCTCCAGCAGGGAATGCCTTCACCATCTATGCTCCCTGCTGAATGGCCCCTAGTGGTCATTGATATTAAGGACTGTTTCTTTCATATCTTTCTCAATCCGGCTGATTCGGTCAGATTTGCTTTTTCAGTCCCTGCAATCAATGCTTGCGAACCCCACCGCAGGTTCCAGTGGCGAGTGCTTCCCCAGGGGATGAAAAATTCCCCAACACTCTGCCAGATGTTCGTGGCAGAAGTGTTGAGACCCATTCGGCAGAAATATCCGCAGTCAATCATCTTCCATTACATGGATGATGTGTTGATCTGTGCCAAATCTCAATTGGCAGTAGACGAAACTCTAAATTCAACAATTTCGGCTCTAAAAGAGAAAGGATTGGAGATATCCCCTGAGAAAGTACAGAGGGAAGCACCTTGGAGGTATTTAGGACTCCAAATTACAAAAAAGACCATAAAGCCTCAGATGATTGAAATTGACCGACGAGTCCGCACATTAAATGACCTCCAAAAGCTACTGGGAGCTATTAATTGGATCAGACCTGTGCTGGGGATCACAACCGGGGACTTGCACCCCCTCTTTGAGCTGCTAAAAGGAGACGCTGATCTGTCCTCTCCTAGAGTTTTAACATCAGAAGCAGTGAGAGCCCTTACCATTGTCGAAAAGAAGATATCGCAGAGACAAGCATTTAGGAGGATGGAGGGACTGCCATCCTCCCTAGTGGTACTTCGGGAACAACGTCAACCTTTGGCCCTCCTGGGCCAATTCACGAGCGACTACAGAGACTTTTGTTTATGGGAGTGGATATTCCTCCCTCATCAATTTGGCAAAACTATCACCACACTGGTAGAAATGATTGGCAAAATAACATCCAAAGGTCGCACTAGGTGTTTAGAGCTCAGTGGGGAAGAGCCAAATTTTATCTATCTCCCACTGACCTCTGAACATCTAGATCAACTGCTGCAAAGCTCTATTGATTTTCAGATTGCTATCGGGGGCTACCCGGGAGAAATCAGGCTACACCTCCCGGCGTGTCCGTTTATTCAAAGATTAGTTCAAATTCCAGTGAAATTAAAAATTATGCAATCAGAAATACCTATTAAAAATGCAAGAACAGTTTTTACCGATGGCTCAGGGAGAACAGGTAATGCAGTTGTAGTATGGAAAGAAAAAGATGATTGGCGCCAAGATATTGATAAAGTACAGGGTTCTCCCCAAATAGTAGAGCTTTCAGCAGTTGTGCGAGCCTTTGAAATTTTCTGTGGTGAGTCAATTAATATAATTTCAGATTCGGCCTATGTCGTTGGTGTGGTCAAAAGGATTGAAAATTCATATTTGAAAGATGTGACAAATCAGAATTTGTTCAAGTTTTTAACCAAATTATTGTTTCTTATAGAAAAAAGAGAATTCGAATATTACATTGTCCACACCAGATCACACACCGCTCTACCCGGTCCTGTAGCAGAGGGGAACCAAGTTGCTGACCATCTGGCAGGTATGGCTGTAACCCCTAATTTATACCAACAGGCGAAACTTTCACACGAGTTTTTCCACCAGAATGCGCGGTCGTTACAAAAACAATTCGGCCTAAAATTATCCCAAGCAAAAGAAATTCTAAAAGCGTGCTCTGATTGCCAAACATTTACACCTGTTGTTCCTGAGGGAACAAACCCGAGAGGTTTATCACCTTTGGAAATTTGGCAATCAGATGTCACTCATGTGGCTGAATTTGGCAAGCTAAAGTATGTACATGTGTCCATTGACACATTCTCCAAAATGATTGTAGCCACCGCGCATCCTGGAGAAAGAAGTAGCCATGTCAAAAAACACTTCCTGTCTGCATTCGCAAGGATGGGTGTCCCCAAACAGGTAAAAAGAGATAATGGACCCTCCTATGTGTCTGCAGACACGAAGAAGTTTTTTGAACAATGGGGGATACAACATACCACTGGGATCCCTCACAATCCCACAGGACAGGGTATAGTGGAGTGTGCCCACCAAAATGTCAAAAATTTACTTAAAAAGCAAAAAGGGGGGAGTATTGGCCTGTCTCCCCAAGAAAGATTAGAAAAAGTGATGTATGTTTTAAATTTTTTAAATATGATGGAGGAATCGGATACTCACTTAAACAAAAGACCTGTAGATCGTCATTTTAGAACAGTTTCTCCATCTCTGTCAGAACATAAAGCAAAAGTTATGTACCGAGACCCACTAATGGAAAAATGGACGGGCCCTTTCCCCTTGATCACCTGGGGGAAGGGTTACGCCTGTATTTCAGGTTCTGAAGGACCGAAGTGGGTCCCTGCTCGCCGAATCAAGATCTTTCAAGGCTAGAGAAGGAAAACACGAGAAAAGACATCCATGCTGCCGTTTCACCGCCTCCTCTTGATCCTCATGGTCGGACTCATCCCTCGGACCATCGCGATACCATTAAGAGAGTGGATGAGTCAACCGGCGGAGAATTTATGGGTAACGCTGGCCAAGGCCACTGGCACGGACACCTTGTGCCTGGCCTTGACCAGCGCAGGCAGTCCGTTTAAGACGTGCCTGGTAGGGATCCCAATTACTCCACCTGAATGGAATGCGTTTGTATCCCAAACGCGGATCAAGGGACCCCTACCATTCAACTCCCCCAATTTAGCGCAAACCATCTCAGCGCTTACTTTTGTAGACATCCCGTTCCAGGAAATCGATCTCCTTGGTTCTTTACCTTCCGTGACTTGCGTTATCTTCCATAGATATACCCAACCAGTTTTGTTTACACCCCACGATGTAACTCCCTATAAACCCATCTACCAAGGGACCGCTTCGCCGTGGTGCAACAGCTCGTTGGCGACCACCGTACCAACAGAGCATGTACCAAGAAATATGAGACTCCCAAAAGGATATTTCCTGCTGTGCAGGGATCGGGCATGGCCTGGCATTCGGGCCTACCCGGAAGGAGGTCCCTGCACAGTAGGAAAGTTAGCCTTACTTAACCCGGCGAAGTTTCAGTTAGAAAATCAATTGGTTTCTCCAAAAAATCGAGTCAAAAGGTCCCTCTCATTCGCGATGAGTGCACCCCTTCGATTTCCTGGATCTAAACCCGCCGTCCCTAAACCCCAATCTGAACCCAAAATCACTCCCCAACCAATTCGGCTCCAAAATTCTCTCCCTGCACCACATATGAATGTTGGAAGGCCACAGTATTGGCCTACTCCTCTGCCCTTCCCAGAGGACTGTGACTCAAACATTCATATCTGGTCCAGGGTGAAAAATTTCTGGGCGTCCTTCCCTATCCCTGGGATAGGGACGGCACATGCTCTCTCTCTGCTCACGCACCTTGGGTGCTGGTTAACCAAGGAAGCGAATGCAACAACACAAGCGATTGAGGGCCTGCTGGCGGACACCCAGAAATTGAAAGAGGTAAGTTTGCAAAATCGGGCAGCCATAGATTTCCTTCTCCTGGCACACGGTCACAGGTGCCAGGAATTTGAAGGAATGTGCTGTATGAATTTCTCGGACCATGCCGAATCAATTCACCAAAGTATTAATCAGCTAAAGGGCCTGGTCCGAGAAATCCATCAGGAAAAAGGTGAAGGACTCGATAACCTCTTCGATTGGCTAAAACTACCAAATTTACCCAATTGGTCCCGAAAACTCATTATTTTATGCCTTATATCCCTTTTTGGCTTGATTTCTTTATGTACCATTTTACCTTGTTTAATTTTCTGTTTAAGAAAAATGTTGATGTCTACAATAACCACGAACATCGCTAGTGCCTCAAAAAACAAAGAAGGGGGAGATGTTGGAAGAAATGAAACAGAATGGCAAAGATATGAAGCATGGAGGAAAATCTATAACCCATAAATGGACACTTGTATACTGAACTGGACTCCTTTATACCGGATGTGACACCCCGTGGACTTGACAGTTTTGCCCCAGTTCTCCCCAGTTCATTACTGTATTGTTGTATTGTTATGTATACTCCCAGTTGTTGTTTTTAAAATCACCCTCCATATTGTCTCCTTCTTCCCCTTACAGTTTTCCCGCCTTTTTCCCTGTTTTCCCACTCCTCTGCCTGCCATTGGTTAGTGTTTGGTGCAGTGCAGAGGTAGCTGTCATTGGCCCATTCCCCTAGTTACACCCAAACTCCTCCCCTCCTTACCCAGTTGCCCAATCACCTTCATCCCTGAGTTGTCAGTCCTATGCTCCTCCCTAGCCCAAACTCCACCCTTAAACCTACCCTATATAAGTTGCTGTTTCCCCAGTAAAGTTTGGCATGGCTCCTCGACCTCTACTGTGTGAAGACCCTGATTTGCAGTGCCCGATCCCATTCCTTTTTCCCCGCGGGTCATGGCAGGCAGGCTAATCACAGATCTCTCATTTAGCAAAGCAACATCACAAACTTAATTTTGCTGGTGATGTTTTACAGCTTGTTGGTTAAGAGTCTATATGGGGAGCAAACTTTTCATCATATATCAGCATTATCATGATTGGTGAACTTTTAACACTGTTAAACTCATCATGGCAGTGCCTTAGCAAAATTATGCTCTGTAGTGTGAGACAATACCTTTGCAGTTCTTGTTTATCTCTAGTAACTTCAATATTAACAATTAATTCTATCAAAATACTTTATAACTGTTTCTTTCACCAGCAGAATATTACTGAGAATCAAGATTATACTATTACGGTGCCTAATAACTGGGTGATGAGCTAAAGAAGACTTTAATCTAGGATATGGAAAGGTTAGCTTCCACAGAGGGGCTTTGAACCAAGAAGGGATATTAATTTTCTGAAACTTAAGAAATATCTGGGTATCAGAACAATTAGGTAAGAATATTAATACGGGAATTAATCATTCAGATTGTGTGAATGGAAAATTATATAAATTGAAATCTGGAAAGACAAGATTAATGGGGTAAATTTTATGTTACAACAGTGGTCTCTGAATAGTGATCTCTGAACAGTACTGAGTCAATGGCTGCTCCATATGCTGTGCCAATGGCAACTCTATATGGTCTGCTTTTGAAATACTAAATGAAAGACTTTGGCCTTTTTGTGGCAAATGGAAAAAAATCCAACAAATGGTAATTAACCAAATTATATGGTGGTTGAAACAAAGAAAAGATTAAACTCTCCCATTAAAATCAAATGCCTTTTAATATGACAGACATAAATAATTTACAATTATGGGATGCAACATCAGTGCCCGCAGGCAAATACAGAACACTATATTTCTAATGCCAGACACTCAAGAGACTATTTATTTAAATTGCATGAACATTTATACTCCACTAATCTCATTATGAACCACATATACGAAACATAAGTTGCAGCATGTTATATGATAAAATTGGACCTTAAAAGATTATCACATTCATAAGGCTCTTCTCCTAAACAAGGGTAGCAAGACACTTTATAGATTGCAACACTTGGATCCAGAAAGTAATGCTGTTGGAAAACACTAGTGCTGTTAGACTTGTTTAACAAGCAGTGTGTCTTCTTGTTTGATGGAAGGCCAACACTAACACTGTCAGAGCTGTGTTCGCCTTTCAAATCATGTTACCTGTTTTTATTATAGCTTATGTGCGTTCTGACTTTGTGTCTCCAAGGGTGGTAAATCAAGTGACAAAATAAACCTTTTCTCTTACACTATGATAATATCTATGTGGGATGATGGATATGGTTAAAATTTAGAGGAGGTTAAGAATTCTGTGATAAATGCAGCTGCTACTGCCTGGACAGAATGCAGTCGACGTGCTTCCTGTACGATGATAATCATCTGCTTAGAGGGATGGAATGGAGAGTGGAATGAAGTGAAGACTACGTGGCCTCCCTCCGTTGAAATCCTAGCAGAAAGGGGGAACTTGTGGTACTTTGAAACTGCCTATATTCTCTCCCCACAGGGATGCATTTGGTAAGAATTATATTCTACGCTCGTTAAATACTGCTTTTAGGATTAGAGCTTGTGCTTGCTTAATACATATACCAGTAGATTGCTTTAAAACATATTTTTGCACCCTATCACCGACGACCACAAACCTGCCACAATTTGTATTAATAAAAGGTGTTGTTGCATGAACTGTTAGAGTGGGTCCAGCAGCAGATAACACTTTGGCAGGGCCCGCTGAGGGGTCTTCATGCTGTTGACTAAGCACCCCCTGACAAAGGCAATCAAATCACCCTCCAATCTTGTGAATCTGTTGGTGAAGGCTCTCATTGTGCGATGCTGCCAGACTGGTTGGACACATGGGTCTCGACTTTCCTGGGGGCACCAACAGACAAAAATCTAAACTCCCCCCTTTCACATGACAATCTAGCTCCCTTGTTCTCTTTTTCATCCATTCATGCTCACCTGCTTTACCATTATTCTCATCCGTGTTTGGTGAGAAAGCTGTAACAAAGAGGTGAACTCACATGTGCAAATTCCCCCAGCAAGGTACTAAACCCCAAGCTTTTGTGTTCTCTGGACTCTGGAGATAAGGGTGGCACAGTGACCCTTCATATCTGGCACTCTGGGGTTGACCAATGACTACAGGTACACTGGACAAAATTAAGATCAGCAGTGGGCGAAGTGGCAGCTTTAATTTAAATTCAGGTGCCTATTTGAAAGGATTGAGGAGCTGTTCCTATCTCTTTTATCAACTGTACATTGCCTTTTGAAGGACGATGCCCCAGCTAGGCAATTCGCCCACTGTGGCTCATCTCATTCAGGTAATAATGATATTTGTATAGAATCGTCAGACACGTGGATCTGTCTATCTTCATCATGCCACATTAGCACACATTTCTGTGATGCTGTGATTGATTCTGATTGGGATCAGAGATGAAAAATCTCATAAAAGTCAGTTTCTGATTTTTATTTTCATTTGAAGTGAATCTTTTTTTTTAGTTTGAGCACACATACATATCCAGAAAAATGAATTTTCCTAACCAAAATGCAGGAAGCCTTGTCATTCACCAAGCATTCACAGCACTGATCTCTAGAGTTTTAGATTATTTGAGTTCTGACTCACACAAGCTAGGAAGCAACTCTTCAATCAGCTTCTTTTTTTGTAAAATAAGGTGGCATTTGGCATCAAACAAGGCATTTTAAACAGAGCCAGCTGGTGGCAAGTGTTTTCAGGGAGAAAACCTGAACTTGTCATTTTCCTCACTTTCCTTCCTTACAGATTTGGTGTCTTTAAACTTTTAGTGACACTTTTTGATATTTTTTCCCCCATCCTTTCCTCTATTCTGCATTGGTCAGACTTGCTGGCTGGTGGGCAACTAGAAGAGTTTGGGGCTTAATAAATGGTATAGGAGCCAGCCTGTTCAACTGGGATTTTTGGAGACAGAGTTGTTGTAGAAACTACACAAGCTGCTGGGGAAAAGAACACCATAAAACTATGCTATTTCTTTTGCAAAGATATTTTGAAGTTTTCCAGCTTGTAAGAAAGTTTGAGAAAGGACTCTCTGTATCTTTGGAGATTCATCTGTGGGAAGGTGTATCAAGGAGGGACATCTAAGACATGCCCTCTTCACCTCTGCTCTCTCAGTAGGTTTTGATGGCAGACACCTGTGAAGCACAAGGATGAGTCATTCAGCCTTATGCATGTTTCTACCCACTCAGCTAGTAAGAGATTTAGAATCATAAAGCAAAATAATCCAAACCCTTATCTTGATTACAAATAGGTGTTGTAATTTCCATCATTATCTGTTATATTAAATGAAATAGAGCATCTGCTTCTCAAAAGGAACACACATCTGAGAAAATAAGCTGCAGTGTGGGAAATCTTTGTCTGATGAACTTAATTTTCTATATTGGATTATGAAGTTGGGGGGGTTCTTTGGTGTGTTTGTTGTTGGGTTTGGATTGGGGGTTTTTTGTTCTATTTTTGTTACTGTAGTTGTTGTTTTTCATTATTAGTATTGTAATACATTGTGTCATCAACATTAGAAAATGGTGTAAGAAGCACTACCCCAAAGGTAAGCCACGGCACAGACAAAATATATTTACTTTCCACAAATATCATCATCCAAAGACACACATTTGCTGTTGGTACCCAGAGAGGAACCAGAGGTAAAGTACAGCCTTGGTACAAAGTTCCTTTGACTTTGACGTTCATTGCTTTTCACATCCTGTGACATGCCAGTTTTGACCATTGAAAATGGTGTGATGCAAGATGCCACTGTTTTCTGTCGCTCTCTCTTCATCTGGGCAGATAGCCACGGTCTCTCTTGTGGATGAAAGTGAAAAAAGAAAAAATGAATCCTGTGTGTCAAGAGTTCCTGGTTTTAATTTTGGGAAATATACTTTTATAGCAAAACGGTGGGCATAGTAGATGTGTTTTTTCCTGATAGCTTTTCGTTCTTTAAATAAATGAGCACTTGGCTATGGACAAGATGGTAGATTAGAGGAAAAGAAGGAATAGCTTGCTTTTGAGAAGTGTTAGAGATGCTACTGAACTTTTTTTCATCCTTAAGGTGCATCCTTACATGGACTCACGAGGAGATGAACCCACCAACCACGGGTGCTGGACCAGTGGAGGACCAATACATTTGGAAGTGTTTACCTTTGCATTTTTAACCCAGTTGAAGTCTCTTTACAAAATCAAGTGGCTGAAACAGGCATTGTGTAAAGCTGCATCAGAAGGTGTAAATCACTGTCTCTTTTTACTGGGTACACTGAAAGGCAGCATTTATCTCACAGAGATATCCGAGGCAGATGGTGGAGCTCAGGGCACTCCTGCAGACAGGACTGTGATGTGGACAGTGCCCAGAGGGTGGTAGCACTGCACAGGTGAAGTGCCATGGCCCTCTGCACAAGGAGGAGGGAAAGGAAATATGGAAGTGGGAAAGAGGGAAGGAAATGAGGAAGCCCCTGATACTCCCAAGTAGCTGGGGACGAAGAAGTAGAGGTGATGAAATTAGAATAATTAGAACTTTTAATACCAAAAGAGTGTTGCTAAAAATAGGCCTTTTATACTGTTCTTTCCTGATTCCTTCAGGAAACGTTACACTGGTGGACAATGCCTCTATGGTCTTCTCAAAGTAAGGTAAAAAATAGCTGCATTTCTTCATTTCTTGTGAGGAAAAGGAGAAAGAAGAGGTGAGGAAAGGCGACTTCTTTAAAGGAAGAGGAACTTTAACAAAAGCATCTTACTTTCTTAGGCCTTAAAAACATTATGCTACCTCAAAGAGTGTAATCCACCAGTAACACTGGTGGGTATTTACTGGGCTTCTACTCTTTAAGATAATGCTCCTTCTGATGTGGCAGCCACAGGCTGTCAGGCATATAGTTTCTGCCCTGTGATACATAACTTACCCCAAACAGATAACCCCAACAGGATAGTGGTCATATGCAGCTTCCAGACAATTGCAAGTCCCTTCTAACCAGAATATTCTATTCTGTCCTATCCCATTCTATCTCTAAGGACTTTGGGGGCTGTGAAAGTCTTCTGGTGTATACACGTGTCTCCATTTTTGTAGTTGTAAGTTACCTTAATTTTGCTGAAAGTTGGAAAACTAAGGAAATTAATTATTTAAGGGCACAAACCACACATCAGAACTATTGTGTGCACATGTATTTGTGCATATAGTGGAGTGCCTGCCTGTTACAACTACTTAGCTTGTAGTTTAAAGCATTGAGGATCCAAAGCTTACAGCTTCCACCTGTCATTTTACTTCACATTATGTATTCTAGAGCTGTAAAAAATAAATTTGGGCTGCTGACATCAGTCATCTCTTCTCTTCCTCTCCTATGCCACTGAGAACTGTGTGTCCCTGTCTGTTCTATTCCTATTTCAAGTTGCATTTATCATAACAGTTTAAACCAGAATAATGTGTTGGCCTTGCTGAGTGGCCACAGGCAAGGGGCTTCACTGCTCTGAGCCTCAGTTCTCCTGTAGGTGAAACAAAGGTAATGATGCTTACCCTGCTCAGTGGAGGGCTCCAAGATCTCCAGCTGCTGTGTAAGAGACAATAGCATTATTAGAATTGCCCAGACCCTGTAAGACCCCATGTTTGGTGGCATTTTTCTTGTCTGCCTCCTGACACAATAGCTTTCAAATACCATGCACACTGTCGCTGTATTTTTTTCTTCTTCCCCACTGCTGCTCGCTCTTTTCTTGCTGCCCCTCCTCTCTCCACCAGGCCTTCTCAAGAAAATCTGCCTTCTCTATTGACCCATCCCCCATCTTTGGGTTCTAATTTTTTTCTTCCTTCCTGTTCATAACTGTTGGTGTCAGTAGTTACTGCACCACCATCCCTTTTCCTGCTCCCCTCCTCTGAAATTCTCCTTCAGCCCTGACACTTTCTTTAGAAACAGCTGCAGGCTATTTCTAACGTTCCTTCTCTCATCAAAGTGCTTGAAAAATCAGCTCACTGTCATCTCTCGTCAGGGAGACTGGTTGCAGACCAGGCTAGGAACCAGGAGCTCCTGGTTGGTGATGGCAGCACAGGCACTGACTCACCACCTGGCTGTCGGCACGCTGCTCATCCTCTGTCTCCTCCTTGCTCTAAAACAGGAGTGAGAATTGTGCGCTTACCTCACACGGATTATGTAAAAACTTAATTACCCCTTGTAAGGTGGTATCTAAGGTGGTAATTAAGAGTATCTCTTGCAGTGGTAGCTGTGACCACCGCAATCTGCACTTAGCTCAGGCCCTGGCATATGTGTCTTCCACAGGCAGCCAAAGCCTTCCCTTCTTCTGGTCACAAACCTCCCTGTGCCATAGGCCTCTGACACAGAGGAGTCTCTCTGGCCACAGGGACAACAGGCAGGGAAGCTGAATTCCCCTCCAGTCAAGGTCACCTATCCTACCTACTTCTCTGATCATTCTCTCCCTCTCTCTCCCCTTGAAATTGCTGGCGAGGCCTCTCCTGAACCAAAATCCTGGTCCTCATCTCAACTGCCTTTTCCATCCTCACCAACTGCCTTTCTCTCTGCTACAGTTGACAGGACTTGTTCAAGATGCCCTCCCTCCTCCTCCTCCTTCCTGGCTACCCTCTCAGGCCTGTCTTGATGGGTACAACCCAAGACTTAACCTTTGCTTTCCTCAGGCAGTGGCTGCAAAGACGGGTCAGTCTAGTGAGATGTTGTTCCCCTGCGAGGGTGGGAAGGGGCAGTGAACCATGTGCTGGGCAGGTAGCAGTGGCGATGCTGCTCTCCCACCATCTAAGTGATGAACCAGATGCACCCAGATCCACCCGCCTCTGTGCCTCTTTCCAGTCCTCTCCCAAGCTAGTATTGGGGTCAGCTAAAATTTCCAGTCTTAATTATGCCACTCCCTACAAAAACATCATCAGCAACTTGGGCTGCTAACCACCTCTTTCCTGTGAGAGGGCAATCTGTTTATTCTCATGGAAGATAGAAGAATATGCAGCACCTGAAGAAGCTGCAGTTAACCCTTTCCTGCTTTTGGAAATGCAAGACAATAACAGAAATAAAGGCGATTTTAAATCAGGACAATCTGAACTCAACAGGAATAGAAAAGTGGTTTATTTTTTTGCGTTCTTCACCAAAATCTTTTTCTTTGGAGAGTATTTGGCAGCATCTGAGCTAAAGCTACATAAAGGCTCGAGGATGGAGTGGAAAGAGTTTCCTGTGAGTGGAAACTGTTTGCTGCTTAGCCACAGAGAGGCCACTAACTATCATAATGCATGCACTCTAAACTATATCCATAAACGTCAGGCATGATTTAATACACTATAAAATCCTACATCACAGTGCCACTGTAACTGTTGAAAATAAAAGCAGATAAATCACAATTCTGTGCAACAAGCTGTACTCATGTTACTTTCTTTTCATTTGCCAGGGTTTCATTCTGCCATTTGCTGAGCACACACAACACTCAGCCATTAGCTGAGTTTCCATTTTCTTTTCCATTTCCAAACTTGAGTTTTCACATCAGCCCACTGGGTTTGCAGCTGTGTGGTCATATTGCTATAAGCCCCTTCCCCAAAGTGTTCAGAACTGGTCAGAAAGGTGCTGAGCTTCCACAGGCTTCTACCTAATATTTTTCCCCCAACAATACCAGGAGACACAATACCATAATAAGCAGATTGACTGCTGTTGCTCATATAAAGTTATTCCTCACATTATATTATGAGCATTAAATCTACTAGACAGTTTTTATCTGGCAGGAAAACAATTTGTGTCACTCTTTTACTGCCAGTAAGATAGAGAGTTACAATGACATAGATGACAGAGTGAGAACTACAGCTTTGAACAGCTATGACAGCCGTAATCTTGACACCTTGTGGAGAAAATTATGCTGAAAAAGGAGAGAGGGAGTGGTGAACCTGTGAAAATATTACTAATAGAGAGGATTGGGTTTTTAGAAAAATTTATTTCACCTCTGCAACTGAGGTGAATGAAATAGAGAAGTAAAAATCGGCCATAGTACCTGCAAAACATAAATCAATTTGGACTTTTCTGACACAGAATTTGAACTCCGTCCCTTTAGCTTCTATTTTTATCTTTGCTTTAAATGCTTTGCAGTAACAGAATATAGCTTGATAATTTTTCGTCTTTTGAGTTTCATCATATATCTTATTATTTCTTAATTTTTCTGGTCTACGTAATTTTAATTACATATGAAATAAGAAGGTAGGTGGGAAGGTAAGAAGGGAGGGAGAACAATAACAAAGAGAAGAAAGAAGAAAAGATGGAAGGAAAGAGAAGAAAGAAATTTTTCAGCATTCAAAATTTGTGGGGGGAAGTTTGAAAACATTCACTTTACATGACAAAATCCAGAGGCAAGATAAGAAAATGCAGACACATACAATTTAAAGAATTTTCCAAAGTAATTTTTCCCCTCAAACTCTAGTGATTTTGAAGTGAGAGGCAACTAACTCATTATTTTGAATTCATGAGGTTGTAAATACAGACGTACACTTCAGCGTTCTGGACTATGCAAGAAAACACAAAGGTATAGTTTGAAATTGGTAGCTGGGCATCTAGTGCTTTGCAAAATTGTCTTCCAAAAATCCTATTTTTGGTAACTTCTCTTTCTTTCCTTTATTTACTGGTGCTTTGCACACCCTGCCTGCTCAAGAAATGATGAGCCCACTTCCACAGCAATTTCTCTGTGGCATCAAGGACTTTGGTTCCTGTGGCTGGTGGATGACCCTGAACAGCATAGCCCTGCCCCTGTCACTGCATGTGATGCCAGGAAGTTCCTCACATATCTGCGGAGATTTAAATTCCACAAAACAACCAGCCCTGCTGAAGTAGGTTGAGTGGAGAGGTTTTGCCCAGTGCAGGCCAGCCTCTTAACTCAGCTCTGCTACAGCTCCCTACTACTGATCTTCCCCCAGCAGAAATACTTTCTGTTCCTCTCAGCCCTCCCAGGCTCAGGAGCCACTCTCCCTCCTCTGAAGAGCCTCTGATACAGCCTGCCTGGCCTTGTCCATCTCCAGCCAAAGGCTGGATAGCCAAAGGCAGAGACAGATTTTAGTCCTTTGTCCTTGCATGCCTGTTGGCCCTTCCACACATTTTGTTGGGGCAAGATTTTGTAGTCTTGGGGCAAGGAAAGGCACCTCAACAAGCCTCTTGTCTCTTTGGAGGTGAGCAAGAGATGCTACCAGCTGAGAGGAGAAGTTGTATCTGAGCCTTTGAGGGATCACAAGATTCCAGTTTAAGGTGTCCCTGCCAGTCTCCATCTGCTTACACCACAGCCAGGGAAACTGAGCTGGCTTTAAACACAGGGACAAACATGCATATGTACAAATATACAGATGATATATTCCTGTGCCTTTTCACAGTTCTAAAGGCAGTTGCTGGCATGGCCAAAGGAGGATGTGGTGTAACCTGCACAGCACAGCAATGTGGGATGGGGTGCTTTTACAGGGCACTAGCCCTGGAAGCTTTGCTTTTTGGCACCATGCTGTAACAAAAACACAAAAGGACTTGGCTGTAACTGCCTTGTGGTGCCATGGTGTTGTTCCACAGTGGTATAAGAGGCATCTGTGGTCCAAAGCAGTTTAGACTAACCTGAGAGTCAGGTATAGCTATTGCCAGGCTGGTGTCACTGGAGTCAGTGCTCTCAGGATGTCTGTCAGGGCTACTCACTGCCTCATTTTTACACACTGCAACTTGAACGTATGTGCCAGGAGTAGCACTGTCAGCACGTATCTAAGCAGTGACTTGGGCAATGGAGTCTGCTTCTCAAACATGACTATGAATTTGTCTCTCAGAAAAGGTTGTACTGCTTTGAACAACAAAGAGGAGTTAAATCAGTACAGTCCTCAATTTCCCATCCCCTTTCTCACACAGAAGTCACACTTATAGCAATGGAAAATTTTTCTCTTATTTTCAGAAGCAATACACTCGATTCAAAAAAAGACAGTATATGATGATATGTGAGGATGACATGACTTGGACCATAAAGAATGTACAGGCAAATAAGTGTCATTACCAAGATTTTTGCATTTCTATTTTGACTGATGTGGATTTCTGAAATAGGAAAGCTATGTAAAGTGCCTATGTAAACTGTACAAGTATCTTTATATCAAAATGCCTGCAGCTTTAGGAAATGCACAAGTATTGCTATTTTAATTTAAAAATAAATGAAAGCAAAACAAAACAAACCTTTTATCAAAATCATTATACTGGTGCAAATCCTATTCATAGAGCCAGACCATAGAATCTCAAAGAAGATTATCCTAGATGAACAAATTTGCAAGAATGTAAATAAAATGGATATAGCATTTCTCATTCTAACACCACAGACTGAATTTAATAGCTATTCCTAAACAGCCAACGTTTTGGGATTTTTACTGCAAGAAATGTTAACCTGGCTAAATCTTGGAAAAAGGATTTGCCTGAGAACATGGAGTGAAAGCTAGTCTTACTGCTAATGATAAGAAAAGCAGCATGACTGATGCATACTAGGGCCATAAAATACAATTTATTTTCAGAAACTAATTTGGTAAGGGAAAAAGAATCGTAATGCTAAACGTGCAATGGGGATCACTTCCACAGCACCTCTGTGTACCAGCCCTCACGAATTTCTTTGTGTGCCCTCAAGACCAAAAACTCAGTTGCATGGTAATGTCCATGTATCCTTCCATGATCTTGGAATTTACTGTCTCTTACTGTGCTTTGTTCCTCAAGAGTTGATCCTGTCCCTCAGTCTGGAAGAGAGTCATCTCTGTTGAGGCTCAGTAATGTCAACACATCCATCAAGTCATATGAAGTGACTATTTGTATCTGCTCAAACAATGGAAGACAAAAATAAAACTAGTAATACAAATGAAGCATAGAAGCGAGCACTAAATGAGTCAGTTAAGTTGTGCTAGAGAAAGATAAAGGGAAGGAAAAGACAACAGCAGAGAAACAGTAGGATGAGTTAATGATAACTGGGCACTGGAAACTAATGAGTGGTTTGCAAATAAAAAGAGAAAAGAAAAAATATAACTATGAACAAAGTCTCCTTAATAAAAGTCAATGATTACTGCAAACATCTGAGATATTGCTGCACGCTGCTGAAACCAGAAAACAGGTACACAAAAGAAGGAATGAAAACCTTGGCTTTCATATGGACCCAAGCATCTAAACCCTTTGGGAAAAAGGCTTCAACATCCTTTATGGACATATGAAAAAACCCTAGCCTAGCTGTTGAGCAAGTACATGTAGAAAGACACTGGGAGTCCTATGGCTGTAAAAGAGGCCCAAGTGGCAGAGACTCAGTGGAAGCTGGTATGGAGATGCACTGCTGTGGACAGAAAATTACAAGTCCCAATGAAAGGGTGGTTTGCCTCTTTTATTTCAGGGTTCACTCTGTTTTCAGAGACAAACTTTAGACTAGAAAATACAAGCATCTGTCAGAGACTGAAACGGTTAATGATTTATGCATTCTGGGAGACTTCTACAGGCTTTTGACTTTCTGGTGGGCAACTGGGCCCATCCCCCCCCCTCCTTCAGTGCAGAAGATGTCAAGACCCGAAAAGGCGGGAAGAGCTGAGTTTGCCACGCCCTCCTCGTGGACTCCGCGCCAAAAAAGGGGGACGCCAACCTATGGGGACGGCTCCCCGCCCTGGGGGAGGTGCTAAGTATTTGGATTTTGACTGGTGACTTTGGAGGTTTGGCGGGGTTTTTGCTTTTCCTTCTCCCCCCACCACCTGCGGATCAAGACATCGCTGGATCCAGTGGGCGGTGATTATCTCATCTTCTTTCTTTTTCTTGCTCTCCCTTACTCTCACCCTGTCTTTCTCTCCCCTATGCATTTTTCTCCTCCCTAGAAAGGTTACAGCACCCAAAAATGTTATCTTACCTACTGATTCAAAATTGTTAAAATAAATCTTATCCATATATGTTTTCATACACCGATTATTTAGTGTTGTTTCGCTGTAATCCACCCCAAGGGAATTTTTGATGGAACCTGAGTTACCCCCCTCTCCCCTTTTCCTGGGGCGGGTCGTAACAGCATCTAAAGCCAGATTTTTCAGGTCACTATGAGGAGAAGGAACATACTCCAGTCTATTGGTTTTCTCATCCTGCTGCTGTCCCCGAACATGCCACTCACCCTCCCTTCCTGGGAGAGCCCCAAGGCCATGGTACCTTTTGCCTGTACTAGTGTTGCTGATACAGGCAACACTAAGTTGTAACAAGTTCCCCGAACAAAAAGTTAGGAGAATTCTGGATAGGGTGTTGATGACAGGTGGCTCTGTTGGATTGTAAATCCTGCCTTTAACTAATGGTTCCTCCATGGATATAAGCTAAGCAGTAGTTTCTAGGTGAGAGTGAAGGAAACTAACTGGGAGCCTGTTCAAGAGATAATGGACTTCCTTTCCGCGCTGTGCAGATCTAAAGGGGAGCTGGAGAAGTTTTCCTCTTACTTTTTCAGAACCACAGTCCTGCAACCATGGGCATGCTGCACACCTGGAGATTTGGCAGCGTTTTTTTCTGCACAGAGCAGCAGCCAGGACCATAATGTCAGGTCTCAAGAGATGGAATTAATGAGAGAGACTGGAAGAAATCAGGCCAGAGAAATAAGGCAGAACCAAGCAGAAAAGCTAACACATTACAAAGAGTTTGGTCCTCCTTGTTCGAAGTGTTCAAAGATGTTCTTCAGTCCCTGTCTAGCATGTAGCTAGCATGGTTAAGGCATAGCTTCTGTGGGTAAGGACAGACCACAGGATGGTGTGGTGTGTGTTTTGCCCAGCCACATTTCCTTCCCAGCTTTCTTGCAGCAGCTTCAATGGGATTGACTTCTGGCTAAAGAGGTGCCACACTCATACCTGTGGCCTTCTCTACACATCCACCATTTCTCTCCCTACCTTTTCTAGTTATCATCCTTTGCATTCACATTTAGTGGAGTATTGGAAAAACACAAAGAACAAAAAGAGCTGGAAGACAATTGCTCTAGAACAGGTTGTGGTCTTGGACAGATACTCGCAACCATCCATACTGGTTGAGAGGTCTGCGGAGAGGGATCAAGGCCTGTATTTGTAAGGGCCATTAAACAAATTGTGAGGAACAGCAGCTATCAGTGACCCAAGAGGGAATGAACAGATGCTGAAACTCCAGGCAGAAAAATGAAAAATAGATTGCAGTTGCACTGCAAGAAGGAACATTGGGGAATAACAGGAAAAGATCAGATTCAGAGCAATGTCAGGTGACAAATTTTGTGCAACCTTTGAGGCAACTTTGAGACAAATGAAACTATTATGGGGTTTTGGCTCCATTCACAGAGGATAAGGCCCTAAATGTGGGCATCCATGGGCTGAGGAACTGATGAGCAATTGAATGGGATCAAAGATCAATAGTAAAGTGGTTGCAGGGACTGGTTAATGAAAGGAGATAAAGAATAGCAATGGCTAGGAAAATAGCCATATCTGTGTGTAAGACACAAACAGCCAGAGAGGAGTACAACTGTTTAGGGGAGTACAAAACATGCTTATAACCAGGAGTAATTGGCTGAAACTGAACAAATGAAAATATAAGCTAAATATCTTCCTGACCATGGGACGTTCTGGACTGTGAAGCAGACTCCAAGAGTGGTGGAAGCCCCATCACCTGAGGCATTTAAAACGAAAGAGCAATTATGCACTTGTTGTAAATCCTCTCTCAGCAGGGGAGCAGAGTAGATGACCTAACAGGACTTTTCTGCCTTGAATTTCTATATTAGCATAAGGAATCACAAAAACTCCCAACTTGTCATGAGAAACAGAATAGTAACTCAGCCCTTCATAGTGGTAATTGTGCAAGTAAAAAGGCAAAATGTCATGGTGATGAAGCAGAAAGGATAAGAGGGGAGAAAGACAGACATTGTATTGTACCCCTGTACTTGGCATTGGTGAGGTTGCACCTTGAGTTTTGGGCCCCTCACTTTAAAAAGGACATTGAGGTGCTAAAGCATGTCCAGAGAAGGGCCTAGAAGGGTGCAGAAAACATGTCTTATGAGGAATGGGTGAGGGAGCTGTGTTTGTAGTCTTGGGAAGAGGAGGCTCCAGAGGTCCTTCTCATTGCTCTCTACAACATCAAGGGAGGCTGTAGTGAGGTGGGGGCCAGTCTCCTCTACCATACCTACAGTGAGAGGACTAGAGGAAATGGCCTTAAACTGAGACAGGGGAGATTCAGATTGGGTAACAGAAAAAATTTTTTCACTGTTAGGGCGGTAAGCCATCAGGACTGCTCAGGGAGAGGTGGAGTCACAATTCCTGAAGGTGTTCAAAGGTGTCTCGATCTGGCACTGGGTGATGTGATTTACTCTAACCCAGTAGTGCTAGGTTGATTATGGGACTGGATGATCTCAGAAGTCTCTTCCAACCTTGATGATTCTATGATTCTCAATAGCAACAGCTCTTCTCCAGCCGTTCAGCCACACTGAGGGAAGACACGCAAATATGAATCCTTCATTACTGAGTTGGTCCTATGTTAAAAAAGGGTCATTGGTTGCTCCCTCTTCCTCATTTTCAGGGACTGGCCAAAATGAAGGTGTAAGAGACTACAAGGAGTTGGTCCTGGTTTGCAAAATGGACTAAGGGGTGCCTACTCAGCAGTCTTGCCTCTTGGCCGCGCAGGTGAAGCAGCACTGCATTTGATGCCAGCATGCCACGCTTAAGCAGGTGTCTTGTAATGTGAGCTAAAGTTTGCTTTGAAATACCGAGGCTGGATTCCTTCTCGTTCGCTATTTTCAGTAGCGCCAAATCACTTAATAGGAGCCTGTTCTATCTCAATGCACAGCATCCTTACAGCAGACTCCCGAGGCAGTTCTGCCTCGCAGTGCGATGGGTACAAAGCAGTCATCTGCTCCCAGGCACGTTCGGGACTTGCAATACAGGGGGTACATCCAAAAACCAGCCAGGACACCAAAAACTGCCTGTAAAATCACAGATTTAGACGATGATATGGCCGAGGTATTTTTCACCTTTCCCCACACCCTTTTCACTCTCGTCACGAGGGCTGGGGCTGTACTGTCCAGAAGCCAGAGGGTGATGGAAAACAGCGTTAACACCGACACGGCTGGAAATCACAAACGCTCCTACGTGTCCCACACGCGGCGGGTGATACACCACCTCCCCGAAACCCTGAGCCGGTGCGACCGCGCCGGGGTCTGAACGCGGGCAGCGCCGCGGGGCCGGGCCGAGCGCAGGGCTGGGGAAACGGGGGTGGCGGCGCCTCCGCGGACTTCCCGTGCCCCGCCGTGACCCGCGCCGCATTTCCTGGCCGGGGCTCTTAAAGCGGCGGCCCTGGCGGCGAAACAAGGCTCATTGTGCTGCCGCGGGTCCGCCCGTGGCCACATCCACTGCCCGCCTCGGCACCAGCGGGCGGTGCCTAAAGGCCCCACGCGAGCTCTCGCGGGGGCGGCGGCACCGCGTGGAGCCAAACGGCACTTTGTATAAAGCGACGCGACCCCGACTGCGGCCTTCCAGCCTCCCCTCCGCTTTGGCCGGCGCTCTTGGGTGCCGATGCGGGCCGGCCAAAACGAGCCGCGCTCCCGCTCCGCCCGCGCGGCACCGGTACCGCCGCCGGCGCGCCCTGGCCCGTCCCCGCCGGCCGCGACCGTTCCCGCCGGCCGCGGCCCCTTTAAGGGGCGGCGCGGGTGCCGGGAACCCACGTCAGTTTCGGCCCCGAAACTCCGGATCAATGAGCGGTGGCGCGGGGCGGGGCGTAACGCCCGGCCCCCGCTGCCGCCTTTCGGTTTCTGTCTTTTCCAGGAAGGAAAACACCGGCGAGGATCGGGGCCGCGCCCTCCCCCACCTTCCGCGCCCCCTCCCTCTTCCCCCGCCCCCATCGCCTCTCACGCGGAGCTGCGCGGGCAGAGAGCGCGCAGGGCAGGCGCGCGCGGAGCCGTCGGCGTGCGGGGGGGGCGGCGGCGGCGGATCGAGGAGGGGACCCGGCACCGGGGACCGGCGGGGTGACCCCCCAGCCCCGGCTGCGCCGCGCCCGCCCCCGGCCGCGCTGCCGGCGGTAACTTCCCCTTGAGGGGACGGGCCGGGTGGGGCCGCGCCGCCGGGCCGGGAGAGGAGCGTAAAGTGGGGAAAGCCCGAGAACTTCCCATCTGCCCGTCTGCGCCTGCCCCGCCGGGCTCCGCAGAGTCCCTCCTGAGAGATGTCCGACGCTTCTGCTCAGTGTTGCATCAAGGTAAAGCCCCGTCCCTCTGTCCGGCCCCTGTCAGCGCGGGTCGCGTCCGCCGGCGCCTCGGGGCGGTGGATTTCGCTGTGTTTTGCCCAGGGTTATTTTGATGAAAATAACTGTTTTTCTCTCTTCCGTTTTACGCCGCGCGAAGTGCAGTCCCGGGAGGTCGCGCCCCCCACCGCGTTCGCGGGGTGCGGCAGCGCGGAGCGGGGCGCTCCCCGCGCTGGCTCCCGCCGCGGGCGGGGGAACGGGGCTCCCGGCGGCTGTCAGTGCCCTGCGCAGCCCCAGGGGACACGGCAGCCGCGACCCGGGTTTGGTGGTGGCGTGGTTCTTCACGGCAGGGAGCTTTAAAGGGAGCCCCAGAGCCCGGCCCGGCCTCCCCCGGGGCCAGCTACCCGCCGTTCCCGCCAGCAACTTCGTAGAAAGTTTTCTGCCGTCCGGGAGATGCAACCGCTGCTGCTTCCACCAGCGGTGAGTTGTAGGTTTTGGGTTTTTTTTGTTTTGTTTTGTTTGTTTTTTATTTTAATTTTTTTTTTATATCCGCATTAGTATGTTTTATTTTTAGGCGCTGCAATTACTGGCATCGCTTGCCGACCGGCAGGTAGGGGAGCTAGGACTGCGCAGCCCGGCCCTCTCTACCAGGGACTGGGGCATGTGTTTCTCGGTGCCTTGGCCTGTTGAAAAGGAGGTTACCCCGTGAAGTTTCTTGTTTAAAGTGGAGGTAGCATGAAGCTGAGACAATGGAAGCAAAATTGAGTTTCCATTTTTGTCCAGACCCTTCCTATCTAGCAGCCCATTAGAAACAGTGCTTTCCTCTCTCCTTTACCTCTCAGTTTTGTGTTTTGTTTAGGAGACACTTTGCCTTATTGCAAACCAGGAGTCTACCTTCTGCTCCTGACTAATTCTGCCCGAGTAAGAGATCTTTTGTGGTTGTCTCTCCCACTCTGGAAGGAAGAGGTGATTTCCAGACTCTCTCTTAAGGAGGAGAGCCTAGCATAAACACTTATTCAGCATGATGTTCTTTTGTTTGCTTGTCCCGTGTGTGTTCGGGGGAGTCTTGCGTTCTATACGGTATGAACACAATTTGAAAGCTTCTGGGTGTATTTTCTCTTGCTGAGTTAAATGCAGTCAGGCCTGTATCCCGTGAAGTCTCGTGGCTTAGAGTCTACTTTGACTTCTCATAGCACAGACACACAAATTGGATAATGGGGTATTGTATGTGCGTTACAGTATTGGTGAAATGCTAATGCAGGCAAAACGTGTGCAATTGACTCATTGAATTCCTATATATATAAAATTAAATATAACTACTACTTGTCTTTTTTTAGTAAACCCTATGGGAAGGTAGGATGTGTTCTCTGGACAGAAGAACACAAATGAATGTCATGAAAAAGTAGTGTCATATTAGTTGTATTTCCTTGTTTTTTCACAGTGTCATTTTGAAAATACAAGGCTTACTTCTGCTCTTACTGAAGTCAGGAGAAATTCTACTGTTGATTTCAGGAACTGTAAAGCTGGTTCTTCCCTAGCCACAGTAAGGTACATTATAGAATCATACTGTAAGGAATCAGCTACCTAGCAGGAGAGATACAAGCAAACTTCTGCTTCAGTCTTGTAATGAATAAATGCCAAATTTTCATTACATTTAGACAGACATTGGAAAACTTTTTTTTAAGTTACTAATTCTAAACGTTATGATCTGAACTTACTTTAATTTTTTAATGTATAGTTTGTTTATGTGCAGTTTCCATGCAGACCCTTCCAATTATCTTGTCAGAGGACAAAAACTGCTGTTACTGGCTTCTCTGGTGGTTATTTTGATGATTTCAAATACAGAAAGTACAACTTTTCAGACAGAAATGTGAACTTCAAATGAAAGCTTTTCTTCACGAGTTACCCATTCCGGGTAACTTTCACTTCAGCTTTTCAAACTACCATTGTTTCTTTGACTCTTCTTTCAACCAAGCAGTGTTTGAGGTGATTGTACTCAGCAGCTGGATTTAAGAGAAGCTATTTAACTGGTAGTGTGATTATATGAGTACAATTGATAGTTTTTTCAGTGTTCCAGTCTGGTTGGTGGCATGGAGCTTGATGTTGAGGCAGAGGAGCAAGGTCCCTACTGTACCCCAACTTCGCTGCTAAGCTGCTGTGTTGTTCTGAAAAGTAGGCAAGTATTGTGCTACAAGGGTGTCAGAAGTTTCATTAGGAGCCTGTGAACTGGAAGCAGTGGTGCTGGTGACTGTGTTGTTTTGTTGTTCTTCTGCTTGGGTTTTTTCTCCTCTTCCTCCTTGGGTGTGGGACAAGGGTGCACGCAGTAAATGCTGTAATACCTGTGGTGATGAACCATGGAAAGCTTCAGCAAAGAGTTAAGGCTAGTGCTTTGCTTATACCCCAGCTGCTTACTGACTCCTTCTCTGAGAAATGAAAAATACAGTGCTAATATCCAGACCTTGCCAGCACTTGGATGTGTGCTTGCCTGGTGGATGGCAAGCAGTCCCGCTGTGCTGTTGTAGCACAGAAGTTAAGTGTGTGTGTAGAGTCTAAAGCTGCAGAGAGAAGTTATCACTGGGGTTTAAAAAATAAAACCTTGGGGGTCAGAGATGAGAATGAAGTGTTTGCTATAGCTTAGAGCATCAGTATACTCTCTGCATGAATTGGTAGGCTTTGGGGTTGTGTCGGTCTCCAGTCCGAGACGGTCTGAAGCTTTGACTCTGCGGTGGGTTGGGAAGGGGTGTTTGGTATGGTTGTCGTATTCAGACACTTTTTTTTCCCCAGTTGATGGAATATCTGTGTTGGTAGCAAACCTATTCCTCTGATCCTGAGCCATAGTAGTTAACTGATTATATTATTGTAAACACTACCACAATGTTGGCACTCATTACAGTATTGGCAAGTGATCCTTTCGGCCTCACCTCTCCTCCCACAGATGGGAGAACTGAGGCACTAGGAGAGTGTAAACATTTTGCAAAGGCTTTCATGAGAGCAAAAACTCAACAGGAGACAGGATTAGGAGTTTAGACACAGCTGATGATTTTTGTGGTTAAGGTCCAGTTCATGGTAAATTCTATTTAAAACTTCACCTGGAGCTTTCTAATTATCAGGATCTCCTTATTTTTTGCCTGAAATTATTATACCTTGAGAATATAGCCGTGGTGTCATGCAGAGACTCAAAATTCAGTAGGCAAATGGAAGGGTCCCAAAGAACACAGTTTATTTTCCTTTTTATAGATATGAGTTGTTTTGTTTGATTTACCATGTGACCATACAAACAGTTGTGCTGGCACAAGTGTGGAGTCGTGGGGAAACTAAAACTGGGGATATGGGGGGAGATCAGCTGCTTCAGGTCTCCCAGACCAGGGCTTCTCTGAGCCCAGGCTCCCTTGTGTGCCACCTGGCTGATGCTTGAGCTGAGAGTGCTTTCTGTGGGCAGCAGTGAAGGCACAGAGCCTTACTGTGATTCAGATTTCACAACTGGTTTCAGTGGAGGTTTTTTTCTAGATGCACGCTGGGGGATATAGGCACTTTCTCTTGTGTTGACCTGTATGTGGTGCAGGTATACAGGAGTCAGCACAGTAAACCTGTAGCTCCAGGACTTGTCTCATGGGTGCTCATTTTGGATTGGAGGATGTACTTTGTAATCGTTTAAAATAAGAGAGAGGAAAAACAGAAAAGCCAAAGGGCAAACAATCAGCAGAGTGTCTGAGCTTTCAATCTTAGCTGGCTTCCCCAGATTTACTTAATTTTTAGCTAATAGGTTATGTCTCCTAATACTTCATTGATGCTGTTTTTGCAAAGAGCCCTCTCCCACTGAAGACTTCCCATGATGAAGGACTGTTCAGCATCACACAGCCAGAATCCCGTTACCCTTAGCCAAGGCTGAGTATCTGTTAGTGCACAGTATATGCCTTAATGTTTACTAGTTAACTTGTTTACTAGGAGGAGGATCCTTCTGGTACTGTCAATGGCAAAACTCATTAAGTTCAGTGGGTGTAGGATTGCATGGTAGAAGACCAGAGTTTAGAAGTACATACTGTTTAACACCTGATAAATCACTTAATTTCTTGGCACCACCTAAATTGAATCCCTCTGAAGCAAAATTTTACTAGCACTGCCCCAATTAAACACCAGTCTTTAGTATTCAATGTGTCACTGCAGGTGAGGGCGGTTTCCTGAGAGGCAACCCATTAAAACAGCATCTTGAATCTGAAATGCCCCAATGAAACAGAGTATACTTTAGTGATAATTTATATGCTTATTGCACCATGTATCCCAAAGTGTCTTTTGGAGGGAGGTGGCTAAGTGGTGCTCTGCTGATAGAAATGATTATAAGCAGGAGATGAAATCTACACATAAGTGACGTTTCTGCCTTTTAGAAAAATTATCTGGGTTCTTGAGTATGTGTCTTCTGAAGTCTTCTGACTAAAGCTTTCCTAATAAAGTGCTTACTGTGGGAAAGGGCTCTCCCTAAGGCAGCCTGTGTTTTTAGCCACTCATGTAGTTCTGACCTACAGTCCAAAAATTGGATAATTTGTGTTTGGGTTTTTTGCATGTGCTTGTTGTGGAATATTTGTAGTTTGCTGCCTTGAGCGGGGCATCCCTGAAGAACCAGCAACTCAAAATCCAGGGCTTCTGAAAATGATCACTTTGGCTGTATCTGTGAAACAAAATAATAATGAACTTACCTATGCAGGGCAGTGGCAAGACTTAGCACTTGTAATGCAGCATGGAAACAAATTGTGTTTATTAGAGAAATCAATGATAGAGTGATCCAATTTGTTCCTGGCTTTTTAGTTCACACAGCATTTGGGAGCAGGGGAGTGGTGGTGGTTGGTTGTCTGTTGGCTTTTTTGGTGTGGACTGCCTACCTCTGCTGAGCAGTCAGAGAGAGCAAGATCTTATGGCTTCACTGTGTCCTCATGTTTGTATCAGCCCCACATGGGTAAGCTGGCATTTCTGTGCCTGCAGCCTGCATTGAAGGTGGCTTTCAGAGAGGCTGGCACATGTTGCAGGCATAGCTGTTCTGCCACAATCCTGTTCCTGGTCCAGGGCAGGAGCACCTGGAAGGGATGGTAGCCAGATGTGACTGCTAGAGCTATCCCCACCACCTTGCCCTGACCACAGCCCTTCCCAGGGCTCCCCAAAGCTGAAAGCAGAGGAGGCTGCATACTCAGTTGTCCCAGGTGTTATTCTTTCCTGGTGGTAGGAGGGCATCACTTTCTATTAGATCAAATACAACTTCAGCATCTGACAAGGGAGGACCCCCTGGTAAAGACAGTGGATAATGATCAACTGCTAGCATTGTCACAAGAACACTATTTTTAGGATGTAAGGTGTCCCCATGCCTCCTGAAGGAAGGAGGCCACCTAGAACAGCCCATGGGTGGGATGTTCCTCTAGGCATTCATGAAAAAGCCAAACCAAGTTCCAGGTTTATGCTCAGGTTCAACCTGAGCAAAGAGAGCAGACAGGCCACCAAAACTTCTGTGCCTTTAACAGTGGAGTTGTGGCAATTGATTCCTGCAAGTGTGGGTTATTTTTCAGGTTTACAATCCAAGCCAAATTTAGACCATATTGGTTCTAATGTTGTGGAGTTGTCTTCAGGCAGTGTTTTGTTAAAGCACAGAAGAGAGCTACTCTCTTCATCTACTTCTTTAGTAGCATATAGGTCTCAAGATTAGAGACCTTTTTTTTTACAAAAATGGCACTGCTGGATAAAATAAATGCAGAAAACTCCAGCCAAGATAAAGGAGTTTGAAAAGAGTTAAGCTTTTTACTGATAATGGTATTGCTCATCTTCTGTAATGCTACTGAGCTCCAAAGTGAACAGGGTATAGCAATTAAGGAAAGCTATAAATGATTCTTCATCTAAATGATTTTCCAAAGGTTATTCCTCGTTAAACCACATGCAATGTCTTTGCTTCTAAGTTGTTCTTCTATAGTTTGCAAATACTTTCCTAGTTAAGACTGGAGAGAAAATTGGTATGAAAGAGATTCTCACTGTAGTGTGTGTGTTGGTGTTCTATGGAATGTTTGCACATGGGTGTAACTGCAAGAGCCAAATGTTAGTACAACTCCACAAAAAAAAATTTGAATATGACAGCTGGACCTCACATGTTAAACTATTAACAATTGGCTAATATGAAATCCCGAGTTTGGATGTTTAATTTTAAAATAACATTAAATGTGATTGTAAGTAGGAACGAGTGATTTCTTGGGGGTTTTTGCTTGGGTTTTTTTGTAGGTTTTATTTTGGGCTTTTTCTAGCTAGCTCAAGTAGAGTCTGATCAAGAAATTGTAAATTATTTGTTTTGGGAGTTTAATCTGGAGAAAACCAACTGGCATCCAGTCAGGATTATCCTTAAAACTGATGAAATGCAGGAGAAGTTGCAATTCTTTTCTAAAAGTGAAAATCTAGGAGCTTGGATTTCTACCAGGTAAATGAAATGTCTAATAAAACTGCCAGAGATAGTAGTACTATAGATAGAATTCAGAGACAGATTTATCCAATTAGTAGGGCTACAACAAGGCATTCTGTATCTGTGAACTGCATTTTCCTTTCATCTTTCTCCTTTTTTTCTTATAAAGGATTTCACATAAAAGTACTTTCCATCATTGATGGAGCACTGTAAAGCTCTGCTGATGTTCTTGGAGGTGAAATGAAGCGAACCCAGCATTACAGCGATGCTGGGGAGCTCCTTCCCACTTTCTGGGAGCTCCTTTGAGGTCTCTGTTGTGATTCACACCATGACAACCAATCCTTTTTAGTTCTGGTGGGTTAGGACTTGAGATTGTTGTTTCACCATATTCCCACTTAAATGGCTAGTTCTCATCTTCCTACCTGTGATGTGCTTTAAAACACGAGCAAAGTCAAGCATTGTCAGACCTGCCCAGGTTTGAGGTAGTAGGGTGTGAGGAACTTCAGATTCTGGGATGAGTCTCACTGGAGGCTATCAGAAAAAATATTCCTCGGTAGATGGGTCCTCCCTTGCCACATCTGTGAGAAGCTGTTTGGAGATTTCCAGTGGGCACCACTGCAAGGCTGGTTGCAACTTGAAGCCTGCAGAGCAATCAAGGTAGTGCTGATGGGCAGTTGTTAGCTGTGTCACTGCCTTTCTACTGTGGTGGCTGTGGTCCCAGCAGCATCATTCCAGCTCCAGAGGAACAGCTCCCTCCAGTTTAGAGCACCACTGTGCTGGGTTGGGCAGCCTGGTGTAGGCACATGTAGGTACCGGATGCCCACCTGGCATGGATAACCATGCCATGCCCATGGATGCCCAACTCAGTGACAGACCTGCCATCTCCTCGGGGATGAGGAAATGAAGGGCTGAGCTGTTTTTACAGAGGGATGAGGATGCTGCTAAGGGTGCCAGGAAGTGCACCAAGTTGCAGGAACAGGAGTGCTGATGGGTATAAAAGATACTTCTCAGTTGGCAGATTGAGTGGTTGTGTCACTGAGCAAATGGGGAGACTGTGGGAGCAGCTTCCAGGAGAAGGTTATGGGCTGTAAAATATTTCATGGCATGTGGCTTGGGATATGTATCACACATTGCACAGTAAACACCGAGCTCAAATACACTGTCCTAACAAACTGCCTCACACCAGCTGAGTCACCAGAGCCATCCATGACTGACCATGTGCTGGCTTTTATTACCTCCCAACAGGGACAAATTACAACCTCAAAGTAAGAAGAGTGAATTGATGGTGTATGCAGTGCCAATTAGTACAGCCAACTGAACCATGTTGACAGGCAGTGGCTGCAGGCTTGGAGAAGTAGGTAGAAATTACAGGGTTCAAGTTTTTTTTTTTTTCTTGGTAGTTTTGAGTGAGGTACTCCTTAAGGCTTTTCTGCTTAACAAATACAGTGAGGTCTCTTTGAGCTGTTCAGTACTGTTTGCTGATAGACCTCGCAGAACTGTTCTGGCATCTGGGTTCATATTTTTGGAAATGGTTTGGTTAGTGAATACAAGAGACTACTGAATTCAGTTTTCAGTCTGGGGTGAAATGGGCAAATAAAACCATAGTGGGAAAGCAGCAGGCAGTAAAATATAAAATATCTGTATATTGAAGTTTGAATCTGTGCTGTGTATCAGTTCTGATGATGGCATGCTCTTCTGACAACTAGGCAGGTTTGCAGTGGCACTGAAAAAGACACAGAAGTGAGTAGTGAAGTTACCTGGGGAAACTTCCACAGGAAGAGAAGCTATATTGCCAAGTACTTTTTGGGTTGGAGACTGCTGAGGGAGGTATAATAGAAATCTCTGAAATTGCACAGCAGTGTAGTACAGAGAGCAATTTCTGATAGTACAAAACTAGAGGAGGCAATGAAATTACTAGCCAGGAAGATTAAAACAAGTACTTATTCCATCTGTGTTAAGTTCGGGAAGTCAGTGCTGCAGGATGGTATGAAGGCTAAAAGTACAAATGGATTTGAAAAAGAAGGTAGAGGAATATGAGGATGATATTAAGATTAACAGCCTGTATGGGGGGAAAGCCTTTCTCAGGGGAAAGATTGTTTTTTCTGTTTGGTAAGCCATTCCTGAAACAGAGACTTCTTTTCTTTTGGGAATCAGATTGCAGGCAAGATAGCCTTGCTTGATGATGTATAGGCATTCAGATGCTCCGATGTAAAATTTTGCACCCTGGAAGGATGGTCTTAAGTGCTCATCTCTTCTGAATTATTTCCTAAGTCTCAGTGCCGGCAGTCTTGATTTCAAGAAGGACTAGTTAATTGTTAATGGGAAGAGACCTGAGGAAGAATTTGTCTGTGACTCAGAGACTTGTGAAGTCAGGACTGCTAGGACTAGAGATTACTAGCAAGAGATTGGCTTTGCTGCTTTATTTACCCAGATTGAAATGAAAGAGGGAAACCCCTTCAGGGAATACGTGGAATGGGAATTACAGATCAGCATTTGAAAAAGAGAAGTTTTCGGGTTATGGGGAAAAGACATTGTTTGCTTCTGGGAGCCGAGTGTGGGTTACCTGTGCTTTTCCAAAGGTCTCCCAGTTCCCATTATCACTCACATGAAATGTATAAAAAGCATTAACTCCTTTTCACGTATGTGACAAATGATGTCCCAACTGGAGCTTGTAGCAGTGGACATAAGAGTTGCTGCTTTCACTGCCTGGCCAAGTGTTGAGACGCTGAAGTGTCTCACTTGCTAAGAAATACTGTCATTTGTACAGACCTTGCATCACGCTTTGACACTGAAGTTTATTTTTTTTTAATGGCAAACAGAGGAATGACTATACAAAATCAATTCTGATACTGTTTTGTATGTGTACTTTTTAGTTATTTTTCCTAAAGAGAGAGTGATTTGCGGTGTTAGATAGCCATTAAAATGTATTAATATGCAGCTAAATATGGCCTTTAATCTAAATTTAGTTTTCCTTTCTGCTAATATGTACAATGTCCACAGATATCTATTTAAGTAACTGCATAGCCTCATACAGATTTAGTTAGGTTTTTATTTTGGAAAATAATGAATTACTTTTTTTGCTGGATTATTGTTTTTGGTTGTTGTTTTTTTTTTTACTTTTACATGCTGTTTATGATAGACTACACTTGGCTTTGCAGTGAAATGTAATTACAAGTGCAGTCTCCTACATCAAAACCCTGAGCATTAAAAGTAGTTGTAAAATAAAAAAAAAAAAAAGGGTTTATTTTTGTACATGAAATGGAAGTATCTGATACATTTTGAAGTAATATTACATAATAAATAACAAGCTTTTTATTAAGCACATGAAATACTGTTTTTTTATCACACTGATTGTTTTCTGTCATGTTCATCTAGTATTATTTGCTCCCTCACCCCTCATTTTGGTTGACTGGAGGAAGAAAACAAGCTTCCTGTTTCTGCGACTCCAAAGCATTTTCCAACTTTGGGTAAACTAGTCATTGTAATGAACTAATTGATGAAGCTGAAAAAAGAAAATATTCTCTCTTTATCTGTTAAAGCTGGCTTGGCTCTTCGGCAAGCTTGGAGTCTAGGTGTACAAGAGTGGGCCTCACTTGTTTGAATGGTAGAACTTTCTTTAATGCTTTGGCACTAAATATTATGCTTGGGATTTATCTTCAAAATTATTTTCTGCTGTTGTAGTTTTAACTGGATCTCAATACACTTTAGTTTCACGTTTGTTTTAAATGAGGAAAAAAAAAACTTTAAAATTTCAGTTTTTAAAAGAAGAGGCTTAGAAAAATTGTAAATGTTTAGACATAATGCCTTGACAGATCTTGAATACACTGCTTGTCAGAACCTCTTCCTCTCTTCTTCATATTACCCTCTATACTGTGTTTTAATGCTTTAGCGGTGAGACCCATCTTCTTTAGCCACGGGAGGCTGAAGCAATGGAAAAGCAGCTGACATGAGGGATATTCCTCCAGTTTACCCTGAAGGTTTTGCTTTGCAAACAAGAAGGGAAGCCGTCGTAGATGCAGAACAAGCCTCCTGGTTCCCTTTATAATAGTAGTGTTCTTTAAAAGAAAAAACAGGTTTTAACTCATGTCCTATAGTAGAGATGTCTGTATGCTTTTTAAGATATTCACAAGTCTCCATTAGTTCAATGTTTTAGTATGTTTGTTGTCACAACCAGTTCCCTGTGAGGTAGAGAGGTAGGGTTGCCCTGCTTCACAGATGGGGAATGAAGTGGCGTCATGTAGTTTTTTGGTGCCTACAGCTGCAGCAAAATAATGCTATGCTTTACCACTGTGGTCTCCTTGGGCCCTTTGCCTGTGCCTACCTGGGTCTCCCCCTCACTGTTTGCTTGGCAGATGATGCTGTGCTTAGACTAGCCTATCCCATCAGACATGCTTGCTCTTCTTGCTTGAGTTGAGAGCCTCACGGTCCTAGTGCGTGTCCATAGGGGGTGAAGACTTGAAGACATCATTTCAGCAAGTTCAGTTACAAGGTGAACTTCAAATACTGGTGAAAGAGAGGTCTGTTTTCCTTCAGTCTAGACTGGGGTTTCATAATTCTCTGTCTGTTTTTCGTTGGTCCACAGAGCGCTCTGTCATCTGAAAAATACTCATTCACTTGTATGGGCCTTGGCCTCCATTTTGCTGAAAAAGAGGGAAAAGTCTGTCCCAAAACAATAACTGAAGTTCTGTAGACCCAAACTGCCAGCAGGTGGTTGGCAAAGCAATGAAGAAAGTGTGAAAGCCGTGGATTGAAGGCATCGATATTAGCCCCGTTGATGATTTGCTTACAAAGGACACTGAATGGCTGGCCTGGAGCAAGACTTGGTTTTAGAGCATATTTAAACTTAAACCTTATAGTGGCGATATGCATATTTAAATTTTCATCTTCTAAAGAGAAAAAGCAGCAAAACCCCCAAAAATTAAGGGAATTAATTATTAGAATTGGTTAGAATGATAGCTTTTGGGGATGGCGGAAGTTGCTTTCTATATAACACCTGAGAAAAAGAGCCACTTCTGACTAGTCCACAGAATATTTTTGTTCAAATTACTTGCTCACAAAAATGAATGACTTGGTTGGTATCTATACTTACGGAAATAAAATTACTACATATACTTGAAAAATACACATTTTTTTATTCAGAATTTGTCCTTGTGGATTTTCTGAGGAAACTTATCATAGTCTTGAAAGTTCCAACACACTGGTCACCTACAGGTTTTTGTAGACACATGCCGCTGGTGATGATACCAGGTGAGCAGTCCTGCACTTCAGGGTTGAAGCTTCTGTCTTGACTTCCTCCAAGGTTCCTAGGGTGTGCTGCTCTCAGCCTATCTGTGCTCACAGCACACACTCAGAAATTTAAAGATATTCAGCACTGCTGCAAGATGCAAGCTTTGACATGGGGAGACTCTCCACACATATATAGGCAGGGAGGGGGTTGAACCAAACAGAGATCTGGTATCTATTTTCCTATATATCTACTCTAAGCTATGAGACTGGAGATTATTGTAAGAAGGAAAATAGGAGCCAGAAAAATAGGATGGGATTGAAAGTGAAGGAATTAGGAAGTGATGGCAAGGAGTTTGCTGTGGCAGCAACGGCAAGCAGCTGGGTCCATTGCAGACTCCTGTGAAAATCATAAAAATTTGCTTTAGAAGGTCTAAAAATTTGCTTTTAGAGAGGCAGAAGCAGGAAGAAGCTAAATTGGGAAGGGTTATTTCTCATTGTATGGGAACAGGGAGGATTAGATAGAAGCGTCCAGCAGTTTTAAACAGGGAAGTATGTATGTTTTCATACAACATACAGTGAGGTTAACAAAACTGCTGCTGGGAGTTGTAATGTAGGGACAAACAGGCAATTGGTTTCAGAAGACAGTTCACACTAGATGAGTCTGTTTGGGACCATGAATTGCAAAGATAACAGCTGTGGTCAAAAAAAGCTCAGAAAGCCCCTAACCTGTGGATTTCTGGGGTTGTGGGCAAGGGAGAGTTTATTCCTCTAACCCTGAGCATTTCCTGTTGGATGTTGCTGGAAATGTGGTACTACCTTAGACAGACCTTTGAGCTGACCAGAACTACTGTGCTTTTCCACTTCCATTTAGGACTTAAATACTTTGGTGCTTGACTCCGTACAGATGCCTCTGACAAGTGGAAAAATAACAATTGAGAAAACCTCTCATGTGAATCAGACCTTTTGCTCTGTTTCTTGGTCTTGTTGTGATGTTTCCTCAGCAAAGGTAGCCTGACCATCTGAAATTCATAAGAAGAATGTTCTTCAGGTTATGAAGGACTTCTCAGTGAATTTTGTTTGGGAAAATCCTTGACTCTTCTTTTGGGCTGTGATGCTATTTATTGGCATAAAGTTCCCTGACCTATTTTATTTCTCAAGGTTCTCTCCCAAGATTTGGCTGATGGAGGGTGGAAAAAATAGTGAGATTTTTAGATAATTCAAATGCTGCGTGCTGTGTCAGCCACACATCTTCTGATGTCTGGTAAGAGACAAGTGAACACAGTTCCTTGCAAGACAAGGATGCGTTTCTTTAGATGGAACAAATATGTACCCACATGAGCCACTGGGTGGCTGATGAACAGGTATTATACAATACAGGGGCAATTCAGCAATTCTATTAATTTATTCCATCGACATGCCTGAAACCTGTGTTGGAGTGACTATTTTGATTTGATAGTTCAACCTCTTTGCCTTTTAGTCCCTGACTCCTCGTTTCAAGTTCCTAATAGCTGAGAAAATTGATGAGAAAGTGTTGTTTATGGAGTGCCTGGACTTTGGTTTTCTACACATAGCCATTAAGAAATGAGTAAGCCAGCAGAGAGGACCTTGTTGTGGGACAGTCTGTACACTAAATGTTTACCTTCAGTGCAAGTTGAGCTATTTCTCAAATATCTTGTGCTACTGCAGTTAATGAGCAATTAGAAGTAGAAAAGTGAGCTGGCTAAAAACCAAAAAACTCAACCTGCAAATGCTCGTGTGTCCTTTACCAAGAGCCATATCTGGAATGGTGTCCTGCAGCGGGCAGATACCATAACAGCTTGCTCTCATGTAGGTATACATAGTTGTCTGGCTTTAGGTAGAACTTAGTTGTGATGCCTGTGAAGCATTACTTGCTCACTTCTAACTCTCCTGAGGTCCTGTCCCAGTGCACCAGCCTGGATAGTCCCTCTGGGGACAGGCTCTTCCTTTGCTGTTTCCAGGTGTTGTCTGTAGAGCCTCAATATCTAAAGACATTGTACCTGCTTACCACTACATTAAAACAGGAGCAGAGTTTCCCAAAAGATGCTGATAGCTGAAGGAATTCTGTTTTCCCAGTGTTAAACACAAGGAAGTTAATTTTATCATTCCATACAAAAGTGAAGGAAAGTATGTGTACCACATGTGGAGTCTGGACCTGCACTTTCATAACTCAGTGCACAAGCACAGCAGCTACATGATCCTGTGACCAAAGGCTGTATTATTTGCTCAGGTTTTGTAGGTAATCTTTAATTTCTTACTCACTGATGTTTGCACTCAACTACTTAGCTCCTGAATTTCCCACTCAGGCTTTGGGCATTGGCCAGGTCTGTGTTACCTGACATCAGAACCAAAGTTTTTAAGTATTCATGCCTATTTTTGTCCCTTTAGGCTAGATAGATTAACTATAGTAAAAATGGTCACTGGTTGCGAAAAACATGACGGTTCTTTTGCAGAGAAGCTGTCTCTGCCTTGTTTTTAATACCAGCAGACACCAAGGGTCTGAAGCAGCCATGGTTTGGTCTTCTAGTGTGAATGAAGGGTAGAGCTGTTGCCTGAGGTATGAATGAACCTTCTTATATCAGTGTGAGGCCTTGCTGCTGTCATCTGCAGACTTCCAACGGTGCTGTGGCATGCTTTGTGTTTCTGAACACACCTTGGCTGAGCTGTTTAGGTTTAATTGTAAGAGAACGCTGCTTTAATAGAAAGAGGCACTTGCATGTATTGAGTTTTCTGAAATAAACTGAAAACACTGAAAGCCAAACCTCCCCACTTTCATTGCAAATCCGTGCTGTTCTGTACCACTGATGCTGACAGTCTGGACCTGTTTAACCATGCAGCAAAGCAGGAACCCTCCCTGGGTCAGGGGAGGAAGTCTGTCCCACATGCCTAACCTAGAGGTCATTTTAGAGTTTCTATTAAAATTGTGTCCTCAAAGGATGCAAACATGGAAGTGTTATGTTCAGTCCATAAATGACTCTTTGACTCTTTAAGCCATGCTCACCATAGCTTTCCTAGGTGTATATGCTATTTGATATGAAAAGTATTTGTGACATCCTTTCTATGGAAAGTGAGGCCAGCTCACTGGTCTTGTTTTATGTTTCTTATATCTTCTATGCTGGCCTTGCAACGTGGTTATAAAAAATATACCAGTCTGCTTCATGTCTCTGACAGGCAGCATGGGGAGTGCAGACACAACTCACTAACCATTCTTGCTCCCAAACAGTGGGTACCACTGATGCTGTTGCTTCTCTGCAGCTTCAAGAGGTGACTGATTACCTGTCTCCTCCCTTGCACCAACTCAAGACTTTGCAACTTGATACAAGACTGCTTTCTACTGCTCTTAGTGCATCAGATGGAGGCATCTTTTACTCCTGAGTCTCTGCATTGCCTGCAAAGTTGGAAAACTAACTAGTTTCACATACTGAGGAAAGGTTTGTATTCCCCCCCCCCCCGCAAAATGTAAAACGTTCAGAATGTCTCTAACAAATATGAAATTGGTGCAGGAACTACCTCATTAGTTCAGCTTACTTCTATCCCTCTGTCTTCTGTTCATCTGGCTATTATTTTATTATCATCTCCTTGTGTGACTGGAAGAAATCTCCAGTTGTTAAATCCCTTTTAGATTTGTTTAAAGTGGTTGTCTTTCTTGGTTTTGTGTCTTGTCCTATGTCAGAAATGTGATGTCCTTTCTTCTACTATTCCTTGCTGAAAACTTCACACGGTATAAAGAGGTACCTAGGTGCCAAGTTAGTAGTACTGTAGTACAGAAAATAGTATTGTAGACCTGTTCAGCATGGACTGAATGGATATCAGACAGTGAAGAGGTTTGATGCTGAGTGGTTTTGTTGAGTTTAATTTAAAAAAGGAGAGAACTTCTATTCAGTTCTCTGTGAATAGACAGCCATTAGTTCTTGGGACATTGTAATTATCAGATATGAAAGTGCGATATTAATTTTTAAATTTTAAATTTTTTGGGGGGATGGCAACAAATTAGGTAAGAATAGAAATCCTTGGTTTAGAAATGTAGCTTCTACACTAGCCCTGCTGCATGTCTGTGCATTGCCCTTCCTGCTTCTCCTGCCAGTGCTCCTGTGTCACTGGTGGTGTGGACTCAGCTCTGTTAAGGGACAGCAGCTCTGACCTGACAGTCAGCTCCCAGGCATTTACTCAGGCATTACTCCCTTCATTTTCCTTCTGTAGGCTGAAACAGTCTATGTTTGCTACCTTGTTTGAGAACAGGCACTTTCCAAGCTGCAGCAGCTGTTTGTATATCCCTCTTAGATTATTTGAGCAGATGCACAGAGGATTTTGGAGCTGCCCCTGCTGGGCTTACTTTAGTTTCTGAGAGTTGTTTTTGTTAGCTCCATTCTTGAATTAGATCAGCTCGATCAATACAACAGACAAAGAAAGGTGTGTGTATGTGTGTGGGAGGATGTTTTCAGCCCTGTAAATAATAATAATCATCATTATCTCCAGCTCTTCAGTGGTCACCTCTTTCTTCTCCCATTACTGCCAAAGACTGTTCCTGCATGTTTTACTCCTGAGATAAGGTTTCCTTTGGAAGTTAGGTGCCAATTTGAGCTTCACTTAACAGCTTTTCCGAAAGGTCGTTAGAAGTGCTGAGGGAGAGAAAGCTTTCTTTAAGCATCTTGCCTGCCTGTGAGGTATCCCTATGAAAAACTGTGGGTTCTTAAATGGGTTGAGAAAGGGCAAGGGAATAGGTTCCTGGAAGAGTTTTCTTTCCCTCGGGGACCCCTGACGAATTTTGCTTGCACTTGTAGTCACTTTGCAATGAGAAAAAAAATGCCCCTTGCTCTGCATTTCTTGGAACTGAGTCTCACTCACCACTTACATCTCTAGTAGTGCTGCTGCGTGTTTTTATGTACACCTGCTGACTCCCATGGTCCTGCAGTGGTTGTGGATTTTTTGCCTTCTGTGGTTTGAAGCAGAGTTGCTGAGGTCTCTGTGTGTGTGTGTGTGTGTGTGTGTGTGTGGGAATAGCCGATTAGAAAATGAGAGGTTGGGAGGCTCAAACAGCTTCCTGAAAGTGTGGGAGTACAGGCCAGAGAAAGGAAATCTTTTTGAAGCTGTATCAGTGCTTTACATGGACGAGAATAGCAGTGTATTGACAATGCAGTCTGAGGGTAACTGTTGCTGTGTAGCAAAGTGTTACTGTTGTAAAAATCGCTGCTGTCCACTAGCTAAACAAATTCTTTCATCATGAGTGCAGTTTTATTGGTATGCTGGAGTCCACAGTACACACTTCCTGCTCACATAGCTATGTTAGTCAGACCTGATGAACGCTGGTAAGTCTGCACATGTCTGTAGTGTATGTGCAGCCCTTATAAAAATTATGGAGGAGATGTGAGGAACAACTCAGATCATGTCTTGGGACATACTCTGCCCCTGGGAGGAGGGACAAGATAGCTGTTGCAGATCTGTAATGTGAATGGTTATTACTGGTCCAGTGGTTCTTGGGTCCTCCCTCCAGCTTGTAGAAGGTCCTTCCTGAGAATGATTAAACTCCTTACTTGAAAGACATGTCCTTAGGTCCTCAGTGGAGTGAAGAAGCATTTTGGTTCACCTTTCAGCTGCTGTTTCCAAAGGCCTTACAAAGCAAATCAGTATAATTTCCTTTGTTTTTCTAATGGGAAAACTGAGTCAGAGGGGAGGAGCAGGGGTGAAAAGGGAACAGCTTATTTAGCACCTACAATCCTAAAATGAGAATAGCAACCTGTTTTGCTTTAGCCTGGTGCTTTGGGCACTTGTTCAATAAGACATTTAAGCATACGCTTAATGATAAGCATGGCAATGGCTTACTTACCATTTCCTCCTTTCAGAGCATCATAAACAGTACTTTTTACTGAACACAAACTGCGGGGCTGTTCCCACTCGTGCCAACCCGTTGGAATCACCCAAGCTGTCAGCCAGGACACAGCTGGTGTAAAGGATGTCAACATCTGGCCTGTAGAACCTGTCTTATCATTAGGGATACAGAAGGTGGAGGAAAGAGACATCTTAACAGTGAGGAAGTGCTAGTAGTTGGGTTGCAGGAGATGGAAACAAACTTGTCTTGACAGGTGCCTCTTGCATGCAGTTGCCTTGAGAAGAGACTCCTGAACCTCCAGGTGAGCTCAGAACAGTCACAAAGAGACAGCACAGGGTCACCAAGCAAACACTTTCATACAGTGCTGTAATGATCGTTAGTCATTGAGCATTTAAGCAGTGTAGTACCTCTGGTTAAAAACAAGTAACAACCTAATAGAACAACAAACTCCAAACAAAATGAGCAATACCTGTTCCAATACATCTGCTTGCCTGTCTTCAAAGAGAGTTTCAGTCTTCGCAGTTGCCCTGGCATAAAATGTCGCGTGGTTATGCTGAGAGGCAGACTTGTGTCAGCAGTGGAAGCTGCTTTAGTGAACCCCAAGGTTTGACTCTCAACCTGACTTTTTTTAGAGCAGCAATTTGTCGATGGCAAGATCAGGATCTAAACTCAGGAACTGTTCGCAGGGTTGTGGGATCCCAGTGCCTAGAAAGAGTCTTACAACTGCATTTGCTGCTTGTGTTCTTTTCATACGTCATATGAGACACCATTTTTTTTTTCCTCTGAAGACCTCAGTTCACTATATCACTCTGGGCATGTTGATCATCTTGTGATCTTGGCCACTGATTTTGGAAGGATATGATTCAGAACTTTTACCTGAGTTGGATTTTCTCAGTGAGGTTGTTTATGAGAGAACAAATTTCAGGATAATATCTCAGGATTTTATATACTTTTGTTTCTTTCCATCTGTAGATCCAGGATTTTTGTGAATGTTTCAATCTTAGCATCAGGACTTAATCCACTCTGATTAGAACTAGTGGGAGTTTCCATTACTAATTGTGTCTGACATAAATTCCAGCTCATAAATTTTAGTCAAAACGTATTATGTTATTGTTATATGCTACACTAAGTGCAATATAGATTATATGTATCATAATGTTATGTGCAATACACGCTGTTGCCTGTTACATTTTCTTTTAAGTAATGTTACTTTCTAAAAAGAGACTATTGTAGGCTGTCTAAAGAGTTAGTGTGAAGTAGATTTTTTTTTTTTTGTCCAATTCTGCAGACAGCTGGATTTTCTTACGGGTGACTCCTTGAGCTCCCTGCATGCTCCTTGTCTGTGCCTCAGTATACGCTGCATTTAAAAAAAAGAAAACAAATGTAAAATTTTAAAAATGCAGTTCTGTTGTAGTACTGGGAGACTTGAACTGTGCAGCATGCAGCAACCCTCAGATATTTTGTTCCACAGATGTGGATGTGATGTTTGAAACACGTAGACAACTTCGTTTCCACAGAGAAGCAAATTCTGTAAAGGATTGAAGGGGGTGAATTGGTGTCTAAGGATTGTACATGGAAGAACAGAAATTGGTCACTGCCATAAAGGTACTACTAAATTGGTAAGCATTGGGTTAACATCTTAACTCCATAGCCAGAAGGGTTAAGATTTATTTAAATAATGTCTACATAATGATTTATTAAATGGTTAAATGATTTAATAAAAGGTTGAATTAAATTTATTAACTAGTAGAAAGCTAGAGCTGCAATACAAGGAATATTTTCTCATTTTTCTCTTTTGTTTTGCGAGATGCACAGGGCAGACAGAACTGATGGTTCAGAAAGGGTTTGCTCATCTTCTGCAACACCTCAGAAGGTCAAGATTAGACTAACAGAGCCCAGCTAAAGAAAGAGAAAGGAACATAGTCTTTCCTCCTTAGAAACCTGCAATTTGTGATGCAAATTAATGGCAGGTACGTGTACTAATTTTGAAACTTAGCCTTAGCTCACCCAGGTAATTGCCATACATGAGATTTACATCAAAAATTTTGCTGAACTTCAATAACTAAATTACCAGAGTTGTGCAGAACTTGTGTGATCTAAGATTCTGTGGTTTAAGCCTGGGTCCTGTAAATGTCTACTGGGATTTTCCAGGCCTGGACTTAGTTTTGGCCAAATAAAGGTTGAACATCTTGATGGTTTGAGGGTGAAATAATTGAAAACTTTTATATTTACACTGATGATTATGGCTAAAAGACTAGAACAACAGCTCTTGATCTGAACATTCCCAAATTTGGAAGTCTGAAGTTCACATCTGCTTAGAATTTCTAGATGGAAAGAGATGGAAAGATTTTTATCCTTAAAAAAAATACTAAATCACTGATGCTTATACTGAGCAGTCACAAAATAAATCCCTCAGGAAATACAAAACATCATATGGAATGATTTTCTTTTTTTTGGCAGGGGTTGATTGCAGCGCTTCTCACCTCGATGTTTTCAATTCACACTACTAATTTCATACTGCTAAAGCTAAAAAAGAGGACGGTAGTTTAAAGCAAGGTGTGTATCGTGGTTAAACACGGTTTGAGGCTTTTTCTTGGACCGTCTCTCAGTGAGAAGGCTAAGAGTTAATTATTTTTTCTGTCTCCTCTTGATGTATAAATGTAGTCTTCACACACCGCGAAGAACACAGTTCTACAAATGCACATGGGTCCCGCTGGGTTTGGCGGGATTACTCGTGTGTCTGAATGCCTGCAGGCTTGCAGCTCAGTTTTATTTTATTTTATTTTTTTTTTTAAGAATCCTTTTTAAAAATACACAGGAATTAAGCAATTTCCTTTACAGAGTACCTCAGCCAAAGCCCACTGAAGTCACTGGGAAGACTCCCACTGTTTTTAGCTGGTATTTGCATCTATCCCATATTCCTTACGGCCTAATCCATTGGGTGTGTGTATGGGAATGCATAACCATCTTAAGTCTTCTAGAATGACTGTCCTGCTGTACATTTATTATCATGGAATAAATTGCCCACATTACTAGCAACTTAATTATTCTGGAACAAAAATACTGTGATTCCAGAATTGTCTCTGTATAGAGAGCTACTCCAAAATAAAAATTGGGCAATGGCTTCATGTGCAGTAGCTCTGCTACTTGGTTGCTTTCTGTAGGCAAGATGTTTTTAAACTGATGCTTGAGGTGAAAGGCAGTAATGTGAATCCCTTTTTACATCAGCACAGCCTGTCTTCTGCAAATTTGTCCTGAATTATTGTTATCCCAGTTTATAAAATGAAACTAAAATATCCAACTCCCAAACCCAAGTTTGCACAAGCCCTTACTGTAGGCTCCAGCTAAACTCCTGAGTGTAAATTTGGATCTGTGTAGATGCACCTCTGTGCCTGTGACTTTGGTGGGACACTGTGTATGTGCAGATACCCACTGTGCAGATCTGATGACAGGATGGTGATCCCACGCAAGTGAGAGAGCACAAGTGTTACCCTTTGTTTAGCAATGAGTGCATGGGAAATGTGGAATAGGACCCAGGTAGTTCAAAGCCCGGGAAGTGTGCTATCTTTGAGATCCCTGAGCAAACCTACCCACTCTCACAGTTTAATGGGAGCCCTATATTATATGGAGATGTTAATAAGTCATTGGGAGGAAAAGCTATATGTATAAGCCTTTTTGCACTACTACAGATGAATCAAAACACTCAGTAAATTAACTCTTTTTGTAATATGTGTATAGATCCTATAAATGGACTTGGAACAGGCTTCAAGGCTGAGATTTTACAGTTTCTATTTTGAGCATGGATCTAACAAGACCTGTAGGCTTAAGCATTTTAAGCTTATTTCAAAGCTACTATATTACTCTTGTCTATCTAGCTATTCCTTTAACACCCTAACTTTTCAATTAACCTGAGTACTGGCTAATCCACTACACACACAGAGAGTATTAATTCCAGACATTTCATAAGACAGATTTTAGACTTTCACCCACATGATGATGTGTTAACTTTAAAGCATGTAGTTTAGAAATAAAGCAGAAGTTCAACTAACAAAAACTCCTTAAACTTGCTTAAAGTGAGACTTATTCAGTCCCTTTTTTTAAAATACATAAATTCATGTACAAATACAGAATTTGCAGGATGAGTTGTTAGTTTGTTTCCCTGCTTTTTTTGCTTTAAATAACCAGATACGTTGCATGTGCTGTTACATCTCTGTAGTGTGTTTGTTACATAGAAGTAGAACTGGTTGCAAGTGTCATTTCCCATGAAAAATCTCAAAAGATTTTTTAATAGATTTTTCCTTTGTAATGGAAAAAGTTCTTTTATGTCTAGTTTCAGAAGAAATACTTTTTTTCCACAAACAGAAAATCAGCCACTTCTGTGTATTACTTCCTATGTTAAGATGACTGCTGTTAATGTCTGTCGTGAATACTTTCATCAATTAAAGTAGATATAGAAGCTTACCAGTATAGCACTGGACTGATCTTGGAGAAATCTGGTTGAAAACCTGGTCAGACATGATGTTCTGCCAGCAATTAATCCAAACTGAAGAGGTGCTGCCTCAAGGTATTTATCATGATATTATTTGTCCCTTCCACCTCCATCCCACTGCTTATGAAAGGCTCTTATTTTCTCAGGTTTGCCTCTGTAGTTGCTTCCTAATCCAGTTCAATTAAAATTATCAGTTTGGGTTTTTTTTTCCTTAATGTATTCTGGATTTATTTATTTTTAGTAGAAACATGTCATTTTTTTTGAATAGTGAAATTGGGAAGTTGAGGTACTGGTCTCAGGGAGATTTACCTATCAGTGGTCTTGGTTGTGGTCTCCTGAGCCAGCTTTTCCCTGTTTCTAAAGCATGTTTTCTGAGTGACATCTACGTCTTGAGGTAAAAATGTTTATTAGAAAGCAAAGAAGTTAAGACTGCAGACAAATTCTGTTTTACAAATAGCAGAGAATCTATTTTACCATTATAGGGAGAAATAAAAAGCAGATGGTATGAATTTTTGACAGTGGGACTTCATCTGCTGGTAGAAAAGGGCTTGTTCTGGAGAGCGGCATGTGGGGTGTGACCTGATTTGCATGCTCTCGTGCTGCAGAGCCATCCCAGATGTATCTTGACCCATGCTGTGGCCAAAGTTCAAAGCAGCCCGTTTGCTGTGGGGCTCCTTGGAGCAGCGACTATCCTTACCCCCTCTTCCCAAATGTATCTGCCATGCTTTGGTGTCCTTACATGTGGCACGGCCATGCAGGGATGATGGTGAGAAAGAACTTGGCCCCTTCCCCTGACTCTGCCATTGACTGGAGAGACAAACTTGGAAATAGGCTTTGCTTGTTTGTGCACTAATAAGGTGGGTTAAGATGTGGGTCTCCTTTGAAAGGTTCTGCATGGAGGAGGTGGCAATGCTGCTGATGTGATGTGTTGTGACTGGTTGCACATGTGCACCTGAAATCTGCCCAGCAGCCCAGTGTGCAAGGCAATTCCATGTGCCTGGCCTCATCCCAGGCCTTGCTGGTGCAGTCTCTCAGTGTTTCTAGTACAGGCTTTGGCTTGCAACAGAATCCTCTTGTTCTGTATGTCAGTGGGGACAAAGAGACTCCTCCCCCTCATAGCCTAAACTGTACTACAAACTTAGGTACCACTGGAATGGATTAAGTGCTAAATGACTGAGGTGCTGTTCCCATCTGCCTATACACTGGGTTTCAGATTCAGGTAATTGAAATTATCCCCTAGCAGCTTTAATCATCAGGTAGTTCATTGCCATGGTGTATTTTGGGATCCCAGCATTGCTTGGGCTGACCTGCTGTCACCAATCTGTTGGCTTGATTGGGCACAGTTACCGTGAGAGGTTGGGAGTTCTTCCCTTCAAACCATGGCTCCTCTGCTGCTCCAGCTATTACGCATGTACTCAGTGTGTTAATGTTCATTACCCTGTATCAGGAGCCTTGCAACATCTGCTTAGCTCAATTTTTGTCCCCCTGCTAGCCAGCGAGGAAGTGACTGTGCTTTCCAAAAGGGCAGGGGAAGGGAGAACAAAAAAGAGCTAAAGCAAATGGGCTTGTGAGCCTGGTGGTGCAAAGCATCCCTTCTTTCACACCCTCTCTTTTGTACTAAATTTAATTGTTGTGGTGAATGAGCAGGCTTGTACTCAGCAGCAGCGTGTAGTCCCTAAACTGTCTCTGTTTCCTGCTGATTTTATGTTTTGCTAGGAAGGACATGGTGCAGGACATGAGCTAGGATTAAGCAACCAATATAGGTGTCAGTGGAATGACTGTAGTGAGAGACAGGCTGGCTCGCTCTATCAGCGCTGTCTAAAAGGAAGTAGCTGTGACCTATCATGTAACAACAGGCTTTTCCTTCAGTGCTGAAGCCATTCTCTTGTTCAATGGTTTAGTTGCATCCCAGATTGCCTGATGCTGAACATTAATTAAGGAGTCCATGATCAGATGTTTGCAGTTTGACAGGAGCAGCTGACACTGGTTTAAAAGGAAATATGTTGTAATATTTCCTCCATAGAACCTCTGAGGAGAAACTTTGGTCAGGATTTTTCCTTGATAAAATTCTGCTTTGACATAGTTGAGAGAGGCAGGAAATTTCTCCTGTGACTTCTCATTACAAATGATGTCATCATGAGAACAGCATCTTTTGCTTCCTGAGGATGTCTGCCCTTGCTGCTAGTTTCCCACCTGAAATCTTAACTTACCGTGGGTGACAGTAGACACATGCTTCAGGAGCTGCAAACTGTGAAGTGTGAACAGCCATCCCCATGATAAGGATATTAAGAAGAGTCCAAGCTCTCTGAAAGCCTGTTTTCTGCATGAAACTTGAAGAAAATGAGGTCAAGGTTCAGGTAGACTTCAGGAGTTTACAATGGTGAAGGAGGTATTATGTCAGTGCAAGTAAAATTTAACTGAAGATATAACTTCTGGTTTGTTTGCTTATTTTTTCCTGGAAGATTTCCTCCCTTCCCCCCAGCTTCAAAGGTCTTTGAATAAAGAGTTATATTTCTGAAGTCTAGCTGAATGACAGCAAGTGAAACAGTGTGTGACACCTACAGTTTGTACAATCATCCTTAGTGGGCTCTTATATCACAGGGAATAGTCAGGTATGGAGTGGTTTTTTTTTATATAGACCTGAAGTTTTCTAAAGACTGGGTTAGTGTTTTGGCCAAAGATTATATAGATGCATCAGGGAATCGTAGCCTCAAGTGCAGTGTGAGAGCAGAGGGGATCCTTGTGGCCTTACCATTTCTGCTTTGAAGGCTCACTCAGGCCCTGCTCTTCAGCCATCAAAGCTTATTTAGGCTTTTGCTGCCTGTACTGGTGTGGTTAAATGATAGCATGGGCAACTACTACCTTATGTATATGTTTAGAAATGCAGCCTGTCTTGCTGGGTGCTGAGGATTACTGTTGGCCTAGATTTGGCATCTTGTCAGTGTAAGTGAACATAGCTGTTTGTTTGTTTGTTCTTTTCTCTTGTTCTCTGAAACAAGTGTCTGAAATTTAAAGGTAGAAAAAGATACAAAGAAAAAGATAGTTATATGGATGATAATGTTCTTTAATGATACAAATTGCTCTGTAAATCTTTGTCAGGGAACAAAGCACTTGTGCCTAGGATTACCCTCATCACTGTACAAATTGGCTGGTAGAAGTTTGTGAGTAATTTGTGCATATGGGGAACATATATACCTGATAATTCCAGTTTCCCCACTACCCCCTTTTCTGTTTGTATGCACATCCTTATCTCTACTAGAGTGTTGCTTTCGTCTTGAGTTTCAGTGGTTGAAACTACTTATTACGAAAATGTTAGAGTGCAAGCCATCCTAGTTACATTAAATCTGCACCTGCTGATGCAGTCACTGTGTGTAGCTAATCAAATACCTCTGTTTAACTTGAGGGTCAATTTTTCTTGGGTTTGAGCCCCCAGTGGCTTCAAGTAAGCTCCTGGACTTTGCTCTGGAGCAGGTAAAGATCACTCAGGCATTCCCTTTTGCCTAGTCTGCTTTGGGATTGTAACTCCTGATGACAGGATGGTAAGGAACAGGAGTTAAATTCCTGCGATTGTTTATTAAACTTTGACCTTTGACTAGACGGGAATTTATGGTCCAGTGTAAATTGAAAGGAAGATATTACAACTGACACCCATTAACTAACACAGGTGTAAAATTTACTAGCCAACATTGGCTTCAGGGTGATCACTTTGGGTGATTTTTATGGGCTGATGCACCACTTTTGAGACCAATGGCATGCTGTATGTTTGGTGCAGTGTCTGTTCTCACACATATTGAGATAAATTAGTTTGAATTAATACAGGGCAAAAAAACTTCTAGATGACCCATTGCATAGCAATGAGCTGTATTACAAGATTAGTGTTGAGTTGTGTCTCTGTAAAGAATAGAGGTGGCTTTTTCTAAGTAATGTTTCAGATGCAGCTGGTGTTGCTGACCAAAAGAAATCTTCCAATTTTGATTTAATCAGAAGGACTACTTTTGCTAGAGTGCGAGGGTGGAATAAGATGGTTTTCTTTTAGAAAAAAACCCTACCGTCTTTGTTGTATTAATAGGCACCTGTAGGTATTCTGAATAGTGAAAAATCCCTCTAGCTCTCTGATCTCTAGGACTGTTCTCTAGGACTTGTTGAGGTATTTGGATTTGCAGTTTTGTCTGAAATCTGCATATCTAGTGCCCTTAGAATTTGTATTTCCATAGAGGGTGGGAAAGAAACCCACGACCTTTAACAAAAGAAGATTTTTATGTTTTTTTCTGACTTCCACAGCTCTTATAGTTAAACCTTGAAGATAAGAGCTTGTGCTGCTTCTAAAAACCAGAGGCTTGTGGTGTTTCCTCTCACTTGCTCTCATGTGTTTCCTTTCCATTCTCATCAGTGAGATCTGATCCTTTTTCATGTTCTCTGCTGTATTTGTGACTCTCTCTGTTTCCCATTTTTCTTCCCTGCATTAGAGAATTTGTGCCCCTGAATTCTCACCTGTCTCTTGGTAACAGGATTCCTCATTCTCTCTCCCAACTAGGAGCTCTGTGTACATGTGATACTAAATTCTGATGTGCCAAGGATGGTATATGCATCTCCCAACAGGGTTGATGCATTTTTTTTTATCTGTTCTGTAATTACAGGCTTAGCTATGGCAAGGGGTATTATCATGCTGCAAGGTATCACTGACTGTGTGACCAGCTACCTATTGCAAGTAATAGGAGCAGGTAGTTCTGCTCACTAAAGATACCAGTATTTCTGTTTTCCATATTTGCAATTTTCAGTGTTCAGCAAAACCTGTAGTTCCTTGTGTCAGTTAGGAATGCACATGCTTGCTCACAGTTTCAGATTAGTTCATGCAACATCAAGTGTTAAGATCTTGCATTTATTTTTGCACACTTGCAGATTGAGATGAGTTCCAGCACAGGTTCCTGATTAATACTATAAATCTTAATGTTAAGATTGAAGTTGCAATGGAGATATGTAATAATATGCATATATAGCATAAGTGTATGTGCATGTGCATAAGTGTGTGTGTTGAAAGATAGCAGAGCTTTGTTTGAGAGCCTGTCCACTCTTTCACCTACATCAACTAGACCAATAAAAAGTTTCACATTTCCATCCAAACCAGGCTTACCCAGCTTTTAAATGTATTAGTAGCTTTAGTATTTCCACTCTGGGGCCTTGGATCATTTATTAGGATTCCAGTCTGGATGGAGATAGGAAGAGGAGAAGCTTTTGGTGTAAATAAATAAAGAAATACTTTTTTTTTTTCTTTATGGCAGCTTACAAAGTTATGTAATTTTAGCACAGGATTGTCAGGCAGGAGGCAAGTAGAATGGTCTCTAGTTCCATAATGAATGCAGTTTTTTGCATGCATGTCATCCTATCACACACAGAGTGTACATTGTTCTGTCTAATTCAGGCTGGATTTTCCTGGTGTGAAGAATCACACTTGCCATCAGTGTCTTATATGTCTTAGCCTAAAAGCAGTCCAAGGATGCATGCTGTAGAGGAGGGGTCTGTAGGATGGCTTCACTGTGTCCATGAAGTCTGATCCATGTGAGCTGTAAGCATCCAGTCTGTTTTGAGAGATCCTTTCTTACACACTGTGTGGTTATGTATGTTGATATTACTGTTGCCTCCATGAATTCCTCCGTGGTGGCTACCAAGGGACCTGGACAAGCTTGGGCAGCTTACAACCATAGGAGGTGGTGTTTCTGTAGGGCTTGCAGGGTCAGGAGGGCTCATTCTCATTTAAGTTGACTCTAAGGACTCTCAAACAGCTGTCTTTCTGGTGAATGATTTTTTTTTTTTTTTTTTTGCTTGCAGGTGTGTAAGCAGTGGTGCCCATTTACTTGTTGTGCAGTGAGATTGTCAATCCCTCATAAATTGTTTGTAAATCGCTTTGGGATCTTTCTGGCTGACAGAATGATCCCAGCCCTGCAAAGCCCAAACCTTAGGGAGCTAAACCAGCTGCCAAAGAAGCAGGTGTGTCAGCTCAAAGTAGCCTGTGAGGAGCAGCTGTATGCTCGAACTTTGCCCGTTTATTTACTCAAGGTTTTATCTCATCCTTTATTATACAGCCCAGTGAAAATGAATATTTACCATGTCAGTTAAACCAGGGCTATCTGAGAGGCAGACTCCGTGTGTGCTAGGTGGCCTCAAGGGTGAGAGAGCGGAGCAATACGCGAGTGTTAAAGGGGAAGGCTGTGCTTTCTGTGCCATTGGAGAAGATAGAGACACCTGAGTAAACAGTGGGGCACCCCAGGCTGTGTGGGTAGGGTGACTGGTTTGGTACACTCAATTGATTTTTACTTTTTATTTTTTAATTTTTTTTTCTCATGCCCATAGCATTTTTGTTCTGTGAGGAAATTTTTTTATGTTAGATCAAGACAAGAGCACTCCAAACAGAAAGCTAAACTTGCATTTTATTTTGCACATGAAGAGGAAAATTAATATTAAACCAGAATTTTCTGAATCAAAGACCAAGTGTTCTACTTGGAAAGTGTAGCAGCACAGTTTGCTGTTGTGCTCTAGATAAGTTACTCTGAAAAAAAAAAAAAACCAACCCAAACCAACAACCCTCAACATTTAAACCTGTGTGGCAATTGAAAGGGCTATTTTTGGTGTAATATTTTGATGTTAGCAAGATTGCATGTATTGAGGGAAATGTTTGCTATAACATTTGTTACCACTTCTGGTCTTCAGGCCTCTGGCAGTGGACTTACAGCAGGCAGTTGTGACTGATGAATTATTTTCTGTTTAGTGTATTGTAGGACAGTAAAGCAGCATCATTTTGTAGGATTCTGAACTGTTTGGTGTTAGAGTTAAGGCATTCATATCCCAGCATTGGTTGGGAATTAGGCACATGTATGTAGAAGTGGCATGACCATGCAGGGAACCATATGGTTGCTTAGAAGACCTGATCTCTGTGCCTGGCTCTGCCTACCTTGGGCAGCTCATTTCACTACATTGTGCCTCAGTTTCCCATTTTATCTGCCACATAACATCTCTTTAGCTGTTAAACGATTTTGAATGGGTCTGCGTTTCGCTGCTGAAAACAACTGCTCAACTTCAACACATACTTAATAAATGTAAACAGTTATGGTCTTAGGATAGTAAAAAGAAATTTAGAAAGATTGTGTTTGATTTTTGATTTTCCAACTGTATTACCAAGGTTTGATCTTTGGACCTGTATAACTAAAGTTTTTCTTTGGTTGCTTTCTGTTATTCTGCCTTTCGAAGGACTTTGTGGAAAAGCAAGCAGCATAAAAATCACATAACCAGTTTGGCAGGTCCTGTATAAACAGGCGAAATGCCAGGAAAAGTCATATGTCTTTGTTGCCAGCTTAAAAAAATTCAGGTTAATTTTCTCCTAATGAAAACCTCAGCCTTTGCTGTTCATGAGGAGGACTGTGGGGGAGGGCACATGATGAAAGGGGCTTGGAGGTTGCTTGCTGGAAGGAACATGTGTGTCCTCAAATGCTGAGAATATTGTCTCAGTCACCTTCTTGGCTATAGGAAAAGAAGAAGCATTTTTCATGCTTCTTGTAAGCAGGTTTGGTTTTTTTCCTTCCCCCATCTCCTCTGACAGTCTCACAGCTCAGCTCTGGTGTTAAAAGCACCCTGCTTGGGTAGCTGGGGTGATTGATTGATGCCCTCCTGTTTTGCTTGTACCAGCAGAGAGCTTTGCTGGTTTAGACTGTTTAGCTGTGAGTTGGGTCGGGTGAGGAATCCACCCTTCCTAGATGGATTTGTGCCATGTATAACCATGGGAAGGGTTTGGAGTGCCTCTATCCTGATTCTTGTGGCAAAGGAGGGATGTGTTTCTGGAATGATTTTGAAGCTCTCTTACGATGCAAGCCATCCATCTTTGCTACCCCTTGTGAGTGGAGAGATTTCAGTCAATGCTTTGACAAAGAGGAGCATTAGAAATCAGTTGTTCCCATGGGGGGGTGTGTTTAAAACCAATGCTCAATTGCAAAGTGAAATGATGCATTCTGAGAGCTCTGGCAAGATGTCCATGTCATTGTACTTTTCTCTTTCTATTTCTTCTATTTCTAGAGCAGCAACATAATCCCAGAAACATGGCCATGTCGGCAGAGGGTCGAAATGGGATTTAGGCAACTTGCTGCTTCTTCCTGCACCTCTGTTCCTAACTGTAAACTAAGATTCAGACAGATCCTTCCTCTAGTGCTTCACTATCTTAACTATTTTGGCTTTGAGCTCTTCAGGGCTGCCTTCTGCTTGGTATTTCTGGAATGCCTTGGACAATGGCCCTGTGTTTCAGTTTGCTTCTGAGTGCAGTCACTGTATAAATGTCAAGTCCTAACAGTGAAGCCCAGTAGAGTTCTTGGGAGAGAGTATTATTTTCTAAGGTGTCGAAGTAGGTTTTTGCTCAGCTTCTGTCACCTGAATGGGCTAGCCACCTTATCTGCATATGTTTTGGTTCCTCCACTTGTAAAGGTGAGTGTAATAACAGTTCTCTCTATTGCAAAAAAGTGCTAAAGGTATTATAGGACTTATTTAAAATTAGTGTAGTAATGAGGACCACGAACAAGCCTTCAGATTGAGTTAAAATGAGTTCAAGACCAGCACTTTACTCTTTTTCTTAAAAATGTCTGGAGTTTGCTCTATTTCAGCTGTCTCGGTTCCCAAACTTCCCACTTATGTAGTGAAGCAATATTTGAAGGTCAGAAGCAGTCTTATGGTAAGGGTGGAGTGGCTCTCACGGCAGTGTCCATTCAGATGTGAACCAGCAATGCTTAGTTGTGAAAACAAACCAAAGATAGCCAGAGTGAAACTTAAGCACTTCTGTTCTGCTAGGAATAACATCATAACCAATGCTCTGGGATTACGAGCTAAAACAAAATAATAATTTGAGGAAGAACAAAAAGTGATGCAGAGGTTGAAAGGAACAATTAAAACAATTGGGGAACTTAACAAACAGGAAAAGCTATGGCAAAAGGAAAGCAGCTAAACTGAGACTTGTCACAGGGCTTGACGCACCTGTGGGCTCAGCATTATCCCATTGTCCTGTTGTCACAACCAAGGCAATGAGCGCTGTGGTAATGCCACAATTTGTTTTGGAGCATCAGTAGCAGGACTGGGAACAGACCTGTGTCCTTCTTACTATTTCTCTTCAAACCTCTTCTGCACAGCTTGTTTTATCCTGTCCTTTGCAGTCTGACATCTGCCGCCCAGCCTTGTGCAGAACCACTGTTCAGGAGGTGATCCACTTTTTATTCCTCTTCTGAGTGCTGGGAGCGCCCCTGGAATTTCCAGACTGAAGGAATAAGGACTGTGTGGGATGTACCCTGTCACAGGATAGGTCATACCTGGAAGACATCTCTTGTTTTCAGAGTGGTTGGGAAAGGATTGCTAATAGGTCTCCTTACGCAACAGAATATTCACCCGCTTAGTTCATTACTTATTAGCTCCAGGCAGGGACATTGCAGATTTGGTAATAGTAATGGTCAGATTATTACAGTGTACAGCATTAATGGCGAGAAAGCATTTAATATGAGCCATCACTCGACACTGTCATCGTCCTCGGAATACAGAACATATTGTCTGATTCAGGCTAAGCTCTCCTCCTGTCAATACCCCTTCTTAAAAGTATGTCTGGCTCGTGAGCTTCAGCTTCTTTTCAAACACGTTTGAGAGCACATCTCTTCTTCTTTTGAATCAGATATGCAGTACCATCACCAGCTGTTTCTGTATGAATATATTTTAAAACCCTCCTTAAAGTTCTGCCAATCCTGATGGCCCTGTGCTGGAAGAACTATATTTTAGAGAAAATAAAAGATCTTGCTGTGCCTGAAGCTATCCCCGAGATGGTTTGTTTACTTTTTCTAAGTAATATTTTCATGTCTGATGCACTGATCAGCAGAAAGTTCAATTTATTCTAGTTTGCATTCTCATACCCATAGACAGCTGACTGGAGAGACCTTCCAAAAGCTGCTAAGTAGCTTGTTAAATAAATTGTAAAAAAAGTAACCCAGTTCTTGTCCAGTCTGACCTGCTGCAGATTTTGTTTCTTTTTATGTAACTCAGCTTCTTTCTGTGGTTTCCCAATGCATCTTAATGTTTTAATCACAGCTTCTTATTAGTTTATCCTTCTGCAATGTCTTCCAGGTTACCTTCTTTTTCCTCTGTTTTTATTTCTCTTTGGATATTGGATTGTATCTGTCATATCTCTGTCCATTTCTGTAGTTCCTTTATTTCTTCCTTATAAGCTAGACTGTTTCACTCTTGTAAAACTTGTCTGTCTTGCACATATGGGGTGTGTGTGTATATATGATGCAGAATGAAGTGCCTGGAAATGTGCAGGATGCAGTTTTCGAAGTGAAATCCTACCAGGCGTTTTTATATACTCTCCTTCTTCAGCTAGACTTTCCTTTTATAGTCACACTGATCTTATTTCATTCATGTTAAAGTAAGTAGCTGAAGTAGGTGAAAGAATAGTAGGAGAGGAAGATTGTAATTTGTTGTTTCTTCCATTTCCAGTTTCTGTATAGTAGTCAAGGTCAGTGCAAGTATGGTCCTTTCTAGGAACTCCCTCTGCGTGTAATGCGCTGGGAGTCAAATAATCTGAATCTTTCTGATATTTTATAGTGGCAAACATCCATCATTTCTTGTTTCTGGACTAGCTTATTAAGACAGTCTTTGAGAATGGGTATTTTATTTGGCTGTCTTTCTCCCGTTGTGGATGCTGTTCGGTTTTCCTGAGCACTCAAGTGGATCTGCTCATTTTTTCACCAGCAGCGCTTATTATAGCTCTCCTATTCCCAGGCTGGCCTAGATTCCCTCTGGAAAGTAGCCTTTACCTACTTGTAAAGTGTTGTTGAAGAAGGGGATATAGCACCCTCCGTGCCATGCTGTGTTTGCTTGGTTACTGTTGCACCACTTGAATCTTCAGGAGCAGCAACTCTAAGGTGTAACCTTAGACCTTGTCATGGCACCCCCAGGTTTTGCTGTGTGTTTGGTATGTCCTTTTTTCATGGAAAGTCTGCCAGAATTCTGAAGCGTGATGAAATGCAATGGTGCTGTGTATGCCAATAGTGGGGGGTTTTTTGCCAGTGAGGAAAGTAGTGAAGATGCCTGAGAGGTTAAACTGTTGTTTCACAGGACAGCAAGTAGGTACACCAGTTCTCTGGTCTGAAGTGGTCTTCAATACCAGAATCCAAATCTGCGATCAGGGTTGTTTTTGCAGTGCCTCCAGCAGTGGATGACTTTTCTTTGAGAAGGCACCTACATGATCACACATAAACGAGTTTTTTCCAATTTGGTGTAGTAGCTGATTTTTTGGGTGTGCCATTTTCAAATGGTAACAGATACAAGATAATTATGGCATATCGTGATGCAATTTGTTTCCAAATAAGCATATACGTATACACACTGTCGACTCTCAGGTTCAAACTGATTTCATGTAGATAAGGAGAGAGAGTAGACTTAAGTTACTGAACTGTAGAAGATAAATATTGAGGTCCATATGTGAATTTTACTTCCACACTAATGTAAATCAGAATCAGAAACATGGTTTAAAAAAACCCCACAAACGTGAGAGTTTTGCAGGTACAGATGGGAGCAGAGTCCAGGTGTGCAATGGGACCAAGAAGAGTCACTTCTTATATTTGTAAATGGTATTTTTAAAATGTGTATTTCAGGGTGTTGTAACTCCACAGGAATTCTGTTTCCATCAGTGACTGAGGATTAAAAGAACCTGTGACTTTTATGTGAATTACTCTCCTATGATTTTTCCACTACTTAATTGATGGGCACATAGATATCCCAGGGCAGTGAATGAGTTGACCTTGTCCATGTGACAGTTCTCACCTGTGGTTTGTGTTATGTAAATATTTGAAACCTTCTGTTGTGAAGGATTCTGTTCACAGTAATTGTAGCTTCAGTAAAAATGTTCAGAAAGCAATGCACATCCCTGATAGAAAGACTAGAAGTGATGATTGTGCTTGAAAATATGTTTGAATGCATAGTAAGCAATTGCAGTATTTTGACAGCTTCATAATGCAACCAAGTAAGAACACTTGTGCTGCCAGGCCAGCCTTGAGATGCTGAAGAGGAGCTTTCCCATAACACATGAGAGGGCAGGTCCTTGTACACCATGTTTCCCTTAGTTTTCCCATCTCAGTTTCATGGCCTCCAGAAATCTTGCACTGAAATGAGCACATGACTCCGGTAACGGGTGTTCAGAGTGTTAATTCCCATGCATGCAGGCAGGGTTGTACAACTACCATATGGTACAGAGATGAGGCTCTCCAGCCCTCCCTGTTTTAGAAAAAAGAACACAAAAAAGTGCAGTGAACTATCCCTGAGGCGCAGCTATCCAAGCTTGGAAGGTCCTTCTGTGTTGCCCTCCTTGCTTCCCTACCGCTTACTCGCTGGCCACAGTACTTTTCCTAGCTGTGCAACTGTCTGTCTGTCTCAAACCTTCTGTGGTGCTTTGTGTGAAGCAAGTGTACTAACAAAACCATGATAAATGCCAAAGGAACCCTGTGGATCACAGCAGTGGCCCAGCTTTTTCAATGCCCTGCTTAAACAAAGGTCAGTAGCAAGCTCTTCAGAGGAGTGTTGCAGTGACAACCACATAACACAAATTTTGGAGTTGCACGTGTAAAAGAGCTGGCAATAGGTCGTTTCTTAACATCAGGCAGTTGAATCCATGGCTGGTTTCTGCCTTGAAGTAGTAGGTCTCTTGAAGCAGTAGTGCCTCTTCTTGGTGCCTTGTTGAAGAAGGGTGGGTGGAAAGATAAGGCTTTACTCCCATTTAGAGTATGATGATTCCACTTCTAAATTCTGAATCAGAATCTGCCTCTTGTGTATTTTGTGCTACCTAGCTGAGATATCTATGGATAAAATTCTTTATTATACATATAAATGACTAATCATTTCATGAATTGTACTAAGATTTTTGTCTTAGTATTATCTTCTAGTTTTACCTGATAGTATCTTCTCACAGCCTGTTCTATTCCCTATTCCCCCATATTAGCAGTGACCTCAGTGAAGAAATATTTTTTGAGCATGTGGTTCAACTATTTATTTGCTTCATTGGTATTTGCTAATTTGAAATATTTTGGAGTGCTTTTACAGCAATGCAACTGTATCATGGCATTTTCAATGACAACATTGATCTCTTCAGGTTGCCTCTCCATAACACTTGAGTGCATCAATATTGTTGTCTGTATAATTTTAGTTTAATTAGAACAGTGGCTGTAATCATTATGGGAGAAGCATGAACTTCCCCACTGTCTCCTTTCCCCTTCCCTTTGTGATGCACCATTGCACCTCCATGCTGGTTTTTTATTTACTTAAATAAGGATCAAGACATGAGAGGGTAACCATCACCTGCCCCTGACCCAGGAGGGACAGGATGAAGGAAGGAGTCAGGGAGGAACTCAACTTCACAAAATTGCTGAGGTTACAGAGACAATCTCTGCTCTCAGTGTGCAGGAAATGAGATGTTAATCTTTTCCCAGTGCTGCTTTGCATAAGGTCCATTCCAGAGAGCTGTGTTTGTTTCAATTTCTCTAATTACTGATAATGTGCTGATTATGCTGTTATAGATTTGACATGAATTGCTATATTAATGGGATAAAAAATGAGATGTCTGCCATGGAAATTAAGAAGACGACAGCAACTGGGGGAAAGGAGAGAAGTGGAGAGTTTAATACATACCATGGTACTGCAGAGCTGTAATTTGCTTTTTCTGGAGCCTGAGCCTTTGTCCCTGGCAGAAGTTGGAGTATGCAAGCTATAACATTGACCACAGTCCCCAAATGTGCCATATAGTCTATTAGGGGCTCTGATTTCCCTCCTACTCCCTGTGCTAGACCCTCAAACTCGTCTCATAGTGGTCTTTTGGACTTTCATATCCAGCTATAGTGTTGCATACAAACCATTGGTGAACACTGCTTGTCTTCCTCCCCTTTCTGCTTCCCCTCGCATGCCTCCCTAATGATTAACTTACTTGAATCTGCTGCTGTTGTCCCCTGTGCTGCTCTGTGGCTGGTTTGCTGGCATTGCCCTGCTGAGTGCCTACATGTTCAGGGCCTTCTGAATCTGCCCTGCAAACACCTCATTTCCTCTCAACAACCCTTTTCTCTAAGGCTGTTTCTTCTCCTCTACCCTACTCGAGACACATACTGCTGTAAGGATCCACAGTAGGAAAACCAGACCACTATGAGCTCCCCCCAGCTCCTGGTCCCTTGGCTTGTCTTTTCATTTTTCTTGCCTCAGTGTGCTTGCCAAAAGAGATTGGTCCCATGTCCTCTTAGAGCTGGACATCCTCTGTGATTTGGGATATAGAGTGTTGTGTCCAGAACACCAGCTTCCACAGTCCTGAGAGCTACAACCACATGTTTCAAACCTGGATTTACTTAAGCCAAGGGCATGTTGCACAGGGGGTTTTAAGCCTAGAGCTTCCCCAGAAATCTAAGAGGGCACCAGAACATTGCTCACCTCACCTGCTCACCTCTCTAAACGTATGTCCAACAAGTGAGGAGTTGGAGCCAGGTGATGGGATGATACCCAGGGAAGTGGAAACTCCCCTCAAAGCATTGTCCTGCTTCCACTGTCCTGTGAGTAAGCAAGAATGGCCTGTGAGAACACAACAAGTAACTTTCTCCACTTCTACTGTTGGCTGCCCAGAAGTTACCACAGTGCAAACTGCTGTATCTCTACCTTGCCTGCTTCTCTGGGGAGCAGAGGGAGTCTGGGATGTTTGTAGAAGCAAAGATGGACAGCAAATGCAATAAGACAGGTGTAGAGTGGCACAGGTACGCCAGCACCCTGGGGGCCAAATGTGTCAGCTTTCCCTCTTGGTTAATTTGTCCCATTACATGCAGTGTAGGAGTAAGTTTCTTTGAGGTGATTGGGTTCAGCTGCCTTTTCTGCCCAGCACAGGGTATTTGCAGGCGACATAGTCTGTTTTGATTTCCTGAAAACTGCTGCATAGGTAATGCATTTCTTTGCTTTATCAATTAAAAAACGTAGTTTTAGTATACCACCTAGCCAATTACTGAAGTAGTCGTGTCATTGTGACAACAAGAAAGCTTGTTTTAGCAGACTTTCTTACATATTTTATTTTCATTTCTACAAAAACATATATGTCCTTTGTGCCTGGCATCTGAGTGAACTTAGTAAAGGGAGAAAAAGACTATCAGATTGCAAGGCTGTTGCTTTGGAGTTTAGAAGGGTGTAATTTTAGCAAAAGCCTGAAGCGGTTTTTACTTGCAGCTTCCCTCATCCTCAACTGTTGGACTTCTTTTAAAATTGCCTTTAAACTTTGCTATTTTGATTTTTTTATTATTATTATTACTACTGGTTTTATTTTAGCAATATGAATTGTTTGTGTTCCAAACAGAAAAAAACCTCTTCAGGTAAGTTTCATCTGAAAAGGATCAACCACAATTCCTCAAACTGAAACTGGTGTGTGCTTTGATGACTTTGGGAGTCTAGTCAACTGTTACATTCACTCTTACTACATAGTCATGATCAATACAGCTTTTGAGTTACCTTCCTGATTTAGATAGGATGATCTACAGCATTCTCAGCTGCTGGATATTTAGTATTTTGTACTTTTCTAGTACAAAGAGAACAAAAGCATACATTCTTTTGATTCTTAACCATGTGTTTCAACGTGTCTCTGCTAAATCGGGTGTGCCCCAGTCTCAGCACACCTGGCTGGTTGTCCTGGTGGCACTTTTGTAGCACCAGCCACTAGAGTAAACCCCAGGGAGGGCCTCCATAAAAGTTGACTTAATGCATCTGTTCAGTTGTTGTAGTCAAGGTGAAATTTCATGGTGAAACTTTCCTGACTCACTGTGAGCTGAAGAAACCTATCAAAAATGATGATGGCAATCAGTATGCCAGTTTTTTCATCCACTTCTTTGTGGCTACTGGCAAAATACTAGGGAGTTGCTATTTTGAAATTGCTAGTAGCTGGTAGTTGTTTGGGACTGAGCATCTGGTCACTTGTAGGTTTAAATGTTTATAGAGTCCCCTGGCAGATGGCAAATATGGAATGTGGTAATACCAAGTGCTTTCCTAGCACTCATCACCAAACATTTCAAAGGATCACACCAAATGTGTATTGATTTAGTTTCTTTTACCAGTAGATTAAGTTGCAGCAAGGGTGTTTGCCCAAGTACACGCAAGGTTCATGCTGGTTCTACCAGCACTGCCTATCCTTCCTCCCAAGCTGTGGCTTGAACAACCCTACCATTCTTGGCCTTAATGCAAAGAGAAATATTAAACTGACTAGTTAGGAAACTCTTTCAGAAAAATTCTTAGTAGCAGAGTGTCTGGTTGCGTAACCTTAGAAGCATGAGATGCCAGCTATGTTTTTGTTTGATAGATCCCACAGAGAGAAGCACTGGGCAGTTCTGGAGTTGTGAAGGTTAATGCAAATCTGTTCTCACTGGTGTGAGCACAACAGTTACCTCCTGGAAATATGACTCTAAAAAGCCTCAAAAAGTGTGGAGGAACACATGTGACTGTGTCCGTGTAGGCTGGGAGTTGTGTGTGGCTGATGCACAGAGGTAGGTTGCAGAACTGGACTAATCTCTGCAGTTCTGCTTCCAGCCACGTTACTGCCCTGTGCTGCAAACAGGCATGAAGCTCATTTTTCCCATGAGATGCCTTGACCTCCCTGTGCCATTACCATTCCACACCTTTTGGAAATCTGTCCAGGACAGTTACAAAGGCAACTCTTTCAGCATGCAATTGTTAAATGTATTGCCCTTGAGAGGCACATGGCTGTCCTTTTTCAAGACAGCTTAGCGCTGAAATTACTTAGCTCATTTGAGCTTTGCACTTGCTGTAACTCAGGTTGTCCATGTGTCTAATAAAAAGAAAAATACTTAATGTCTGTAAATTACTTTGATACTTAGGCTGAAGGTGCTGGAAAAAAATGCAAGATTAGTAAGAGAGGGCATTTCAAAGGCACTAATAGAAGTTGGATAGCTAACTCCCCTTTGTGCCTTGTGAATTGTGTTCTGTAAATACTACTAATTCACACATTACTGTGGACATCCAAGGTGTATGGAAAAAGTAAGCATTTCCATATCTTCGGGTTTTGACTGTCCTGTTCCTAAGAATACTAGGAAAAAATTAATGAAATGTATCTGTTTATAACAGTAAATCTCAGTGAAACTGTCATGGTATAAATCAAGTTATGGTATGCCTTTAGGAGGTTGATCAGTAAAGGGAGGTACTGGAAGCATAATATCTTAATTTGATCCAGTGCCTCCTGGGTGTTGAGGGAAGTGCACAGATTCTAGATTTAATTTCATTTTTTGTTTTCACTTTTCACCTGCTTTGGCCCTTTGAAGCCAATTAGCCTTTGTCTTTGAAGCGATGATTCATTATTTCTGTGAGCATAAAATGGACCGAATACAGGACTGTATCCTGCAATCTTCAGGAGGGAGGAAAAGGACTTAGGTCTCCCACCTATCCTCTAGTACCTGTTTGCAGAGGCAAGTGTTTCAGAAGTGTTTCAGAAGCGTTCCTCTTTTTATAAATATCTCAATAAACAAAAAGGAGCAGTGTGGTTCGATTATCAGAACTGTGGATTGCAGCAGAAAGTGCTGGGAAGTGCCTCATTTCGTTGCAGTCTGCTGGTGCTGTCCTCTGGGGTGAGAAGTGCAAATGAACAGTGAGACTGCAGAACGGGCACAGAGAGCTGCACCTTGCGGGAATGGGAAGCATAGAGGCAGCTGTTTTGGGTCGGGGAAGGAATTACATAAGCAGAAAACAGAATAATGTTTTGTAGCTCCACAACTTTGTCTTTCATTGTGTCACAATGAACATCCATGTTTGTTACCTACAAAAAGCTGAATTCATATGATCTAATGGATTGCTGTTGCCTGGACAGTGATAAATAGAAAGAAATTGAGTTTATGGAAGACAGGATCATAAGATTGAACTATTTCTGGTTAAAAAGTACTGAGCTAAAAGCCACAGAGACTGTCCTTGCAGAAATAACATCACGATGGTGGAGTGAAACAGGCCTGTCTTCACTCCATCTAAACCCAGAATAGTTATAATGGTTTGCTCACCACATGTTGTCAGTGTTCTCTGCCATGTGGCTATGAATGGATCAGGGAATGAAATGGAACCCCTGATGTTGAGGCTAAACTTCTGGTTCTGCCTGAGCCCTGAGCAGTAAGCAGCTAGCAGCACCTTGCAGAAGAATGAACTGGGCTTGCTTTGAAGTGGTGGCTGAAAAATGCAAGACTTTCTAGGTGCTCCATGTTACATTTAGTTTTAGACATGTCACCTAATCTACCTCAAAGAGTTTTTTTACAAGCCTCCCCGTCCTTTTGGGGGTAAGGGTGCTAACATTACGTTCTGCAGGTGCCTCTATCAGCTTCAGTCTATTTCCCTGTCTCATGGCTGTGATGATGTTGTGGTTTGTCATGGAAATAGTTACCTTCTCTTGGACCAGCACCAAATTTGTCTTTTCCATTTGCCAGAGACTGAGGTCAGGGTAAGGAGCTGCACTCATACTGTCCTGCAGATGCTCAGAAATTAAGGTTACTCCTCCTGCTTCTGTGCATGCAGAGATGTAAATCCATACCGTTTGCACTGCTGTTCTTGAATTTCAGAAGCATGGTTTTGGAGAATAGCATGAATTGCCTTTCAGGAATCATATGATAATTTTTTTTTTATGTTCCTGTAAAATTGTGGCTATATTTATTTACAAAGGGTATAATTTGTGCTGTGATTGGAGTACAGGCTTAGAATATGGAAGAATTTTCCCTCAGATCTCATGAAGTTTTGGTCTAGATTTCTTGACAGGCATTTTTGTAAATAAAAACCTGTGATAGTTATGAAACTAATGCAACATTCACAAATTGCCTTTTGACTCTATTTGACCCTGAGGTTACTTCAGTTGGTTAAATCTTGATGGTAATAATGCCAAGGTCACAGGTTGAATCTCTTGTATGGGCCATTCACTTAAGAGTTGGACTTAATAATCCCTTCCAAATCAGAATATTCTGTGATATATGCTTCTGTGAGTGTCCTTGCATAGCTGCTTTCTGTATGCCAACTTACTTATTTGGTTGCAAGTTAAATTACTTCAAAGAAGATAGTAGTAACCAGGTTAGGCAAAAACAGAAGTATTACATTACTTGATGGTAAATAGAGTAGTTTGTAGTGATATATTTTTCTGCAGCAAAGACAAAAGTAATTTATTAATGTCTTTAAAATGCTAGGAAGGAGTAGTGTTAAATGTGTAACAAACTTGTTCAGATCATAACTGATTTGTTAGTGTAGTGGTTTTGGCACTTCAGTGGTACTCATGGTTGTATCATGGAGTTGCTGTCAGATTTTCACTGACATAAAACCTTCGGAGTCTCCCCACTTATGTGTCACTTCCCTTTCCTCCCTTGGCAAATTTCTGAGAAGTACCTTGGAAACTTTATGGACCTTTTGAAAATTAGACCCATCGCCCTAAAAGCTGTTTGGCCTCTGGCTGCAGCACGGGGCAGCACTTAGCCTGTGCAGTGCTTGCCCGCAAAGTGTGCTGTGCTCTGTGGTTCCCTGGGCAGCCAGGTGCATCACTAGTGCTGCTCACCATCACCACACACACACACACACACTCACACTCTTCCTTCCTTCCACCTACTTCTCCCTCCTCTACCTTGGTTTCACACCTCCATTCCAAAGTTCACATTGTCCTCTCTCTCTCCCTCCCCCCCCCATTTTCTTTTTAACAGCAGGAAAGAATTTCGTACACACCTCCAGCGAGCCCGGTACCGACTTACACTTCGTCACCACTACATGTCCCAGTGCCTCAAGCGATCAGGATGGATGAGGACGCGATCAGACTGCCAGCACACCTGCGTGAGTGTCAGCACAGAGGCGTCTTCAGTTCTTGGACTGAGGAGGGGGCAGGGCGGGGTGAGGAGTTATCACTGGTTTTATGGAAGAGAGCAAGTCCCTGGCTTTATACTTATTTTTTTTTCTTTTTAAGATCTAGCTGGTTTGGTTTTCCTAGCTACTGTTTTTAGCTAAAGGAAATTAGTCTTAAATACAGTACGTTGTATCTCCCCCTCCCATCCCCTTGCCAAACATGACAGGCACGAGTATGGAGGGTTTATTTTGACAGGAAGTCCTATGTTTCTTCCACTTTAGAGGAATTGCTTGGTTATGTGCTGTGACACAAGGTCAATTTCACAATCTGTGGCGAGTGGAATGTATTGTGCTGTGGGTATTTTTCAGGTTGCTAATGTTCTCAAATACTTATGGTGCCCAGGCTCTTTGGTATAGAGCATGAGGGCTAACAGAGGCAGTGGGAAAGGAGGAAGAATGAGCTTAGCTGAGCACAAAAGGATGCTGCAAAGGAAGGAGGACATATCACTGACATTGAAACAAAAACTGGAGCTAGGGGCAAGGTGAGAACCAGGTACTTCTTGCTGAGATGATTTAATGTTTGAGAAATAGGAAAGGCCAAGGACTGTTGGCAAGCGAGAAGTGAATTAGGGAGATAGGATGAGGACAAGAAGAGCGGAATTTTCCTGATTGGAGGAGAAGCAGTTCTAATGGAAATAGAAATGTTTTAAGTAAACTTTTTTCAGGTGTTGCGTTCCTGGGTTACTTGAGCAACAGTGAGCAAGAGGGCCAGGAGCAAGCAAAACTTTGTGTTTTGCCAACTGAGAAATGGTTTTGGGATTTCAGGGGGACAAGGGAGTAAAGTCCATGTTTATCACAAGACATTCTCACTGCTGTCCTCAGCTGTCTTACACACACACACACTCCTTTTCTGTATGAAGACTGTTTCAAGCGTTTTTGTAGTCTGTGCTCACTCCTTTGCTGGCCACTGAGTTGCTCTGCCCCGAGGTCGTTCGTTGCCTGTGCAGCATTCTGCATGGTCCTGCATAGCCTGGGTTATACCTTTTCTCTGCTTTCTGACAGGAGTGGGATCTGGCACTGTGACATTTCTGACCCTGTCTGGTCACTGCCTGAGTATCCATGAGCTCCCAGGCCCAGCTTGGCTGGCACATAGATGTGGCTGCTGATCTGTTCCTCTAGGCCAGGGAGGACTTAATGCCACACTCACAGAGCATTTCTGTGCTTTGCCCAAAACTTAAACACAAAAAAGCCCCAACACAGAAACAGTTCTCCAGCAGTTCTTTTCCCCACAGGTGCTGTTAATTCCCAGGTCTATTCCTCATTGCATTAATTGTTACTGCTTACTTCTGCTGTGGGAGCTACTGTCTGTCCCCTCCACAGCTATGATCACGGCTGGCTTTACAGTTACTTATTGCACTCCCTGCTGTGTCTGGAAGATGCATAAGGCAGGAAGGCAGAGACCCTTGATACTGAAAGTGGTGGTTGTTTTACCTACTTCCTTCATGTCAGCTAACCAGCATGCTAGATAATGTAGAGCTTATAAGGCTTCCTCTCAGTGAAGACTTTTTATCCAGTATTTTTAGGTGATATTTTTTCACCTTGATTTTTGTTTTGGTTTTCCTGTTCTTTTGGTTGGCACATTTTTAAACTTGCAAGGCTTCTTTCGCATTAGTGTTTCCACACCAGTCTGACTTGTTGCAGTGTAAAAGCACAGATGATTAATCATGAAATATCTGTGAAATAGCCTTCTATATATAACTATATGTCTGAGATCATAAACAGCATGGAACACATTTACATAGCCTTACTAGTTGTAGTCTGTGTCAGTGTAGTATTTTGTAGCTCACTATGCAGTTAATATTGACACAAAACACTGTCATCAACCAGCAGAACCAAACACTGCTAAAAACACTGTTTTTAAAGTACATAGATTCATAGCTAGGCCACGAGCGACCATTCTGAATTCCTAAAATGATCTCTGGTATAACTTCAGTTACAGAACTTCATGCAGTAACTGCTGTGTTTGGGTCCAGTAACTGAGCTACAACAGGTGCAGAAAGATTTCTGCTCTTTATGTAAAAGACTTAAGTGATGGGGAGGATATAAGGTCTCTAGATGTTCTTTCAATGCTTAATTATCCTCCTTATTTGCTTTTTTTAAGTGTCCTATTTATAGTTTGAATTAGTCAAGCTTCAGTTTCCAACTATTAGATCTCATTATCTCCTTTCCTGCTAAATATTATCAAAAGACTACTCCTGATATAGGTGCTTTTAGATAGTCACTTCTTAACCTTTTCTCAGCTAAACTGGATAGGAAGAGAGGTTTTTGAAGCTGTCAATCTTCCTGTTAAGCTTCCAGATTTTAAATTCTGTTTGTATCATCTCTGTGAACTGTTTCCCACTTCAGACATCCTTCTTAAAGTGAAGACAACAGCACTGAGGATGATATTCCGGGAGTAGTGTTCCTGATACCATGTATAGAAATAATTCAGCACCTTTTGGATTCCGAGTAATGAGGTTTAAGAGGTATTAATATGGGATTTTTCAGTTCCTACATAGACCCCTCTCTTTTATTTTTTGTCTGTTTGTTTATTTTAAAGATGCATCTGAGTCACGGTTTTCATCCTAAATCCAAAGTACCTCAGAAGTAAGGCAAGGTAGTAATTTTCTAGTTCAGGCTGTGGTACTGTGTGGAGATTGGGTTTCGACCCACAAAGTCTGAGGGTTTTCTAGGTCTGAGATTTTGTTTGGTTCCAGCCTTACCGCTGTTTTTGTCTGAAATATAATAACTTCTTTATAATAACTTAGCTGAAATATAATAACTTCTTTGAACCCTCACTAATTCCAGTGCAACAGAGAGATACGGTGAGTTTCTCTGTTCATACACAGAGCTGATAGCTTGTCAGGCCTCTACTCCTTCTGTTTCCGTGATGTTCTGTTGGCATTTACCAAAATAAAGGCAGAGTTCAGTCCTAACCCATACATCTTCACCTAGCTATGCTACAGATGCAGCTGAAAACAACAGTTAGCCCAAGCGAAGAGAGAACTAGAGACAAACATTTCAGCTGGAACATGAAGTACACCCTGTGGATTCAGGCAGTGTTTAGTGCCTTCCTATTAGAAATTTCACTATTTCTGATGTTTAAAAGCACTCTGAAACTGCTAACAGGAATAGTATGAGGATAATTAGTAGAAAAATTTCCTATTGTGCAATAAATTATTTCTCACTGTTTGGTAAGCAAATGGGTCTCAGCTATGCTGAGCTGATTTGATCCAGAGACTGGAAAACGGAGAAGTGCAGAATTTAGAAGAGTAGAATGCAGATCCCTCTTTGCTACAGTCTTGCATAGGAGGACTCCTCTTTGGCCAGCACAGCTAGATTATGTAGACAAACACCTTTTTCTGGGGGTGATATAAAGGCACCCTTTTCCTTCTCACACAACCTTTCTTGTTTTAAGAAGCTGCTTTCTCCCCAGTCAGCCCTGTTCCTTTAGTATAGAAATACAGTGTAAGTAGTCCTAACTTTAAATCTCTGGGATAGTAAAGAATAATTTTCTGATAAAACATACCTTTCTCTCATGCTGCACTTCTCTGTGAGGGACTGTTACCCCTACTTTTAAACATACTTGTTTGTCTATATCATCCACTTATTACCTAGGAACAGAGTATTGGGGGCATTGTAAACAAAGGATCAGCGGGGAGCTGGAGAATGTACTTTCCTACATTTTAAGTGTGTAGTCAAAAACCAGTTGCTCTTTGGCCCTGGTGGGTATGCTGTGGTAGTTTTGCAGCATATCTGATCTCCACTAGACTAATGTCAGACCGAAGGAGTGTTTGGAAAATGGAGATTTTTACTGAAGATTGAAGAGAAGCAAGTTTGGCTCTCACACAAGACTCTGCCCTTGGTGCCTTGTGTGACCTTGGACATCTTGTTTTAGTTTCCCCTCTGTAAAATTAAAAAAAGTCATGAGTGCAAAGACTCTTAACTGCCCAGATATTGTGATAATGAAGAATGCTAAGATAGGTGGAAGTCCTCTAAAACTATCTGCATACCCCTTATCTCTGAGGACACACTTAATATTGCCACAGAGCGAGTTAGTGGTTTTTTTTGATGGGGTCCGTATTTTTTTTATTCTATTTTTATTAAAGCAAATCTCTTTGTCTCATCTGGTAAAATGTCATTAGTTGCTTATTTTATGCCATAGCCGATACCTTGTAGTAAAAAGTCCTTGGAACTCCATAGAGGATACAGCATTTAAGAGATTTATATGAGAACCCTTCCCTGTGTCTATTAATACTCTCTGAATCAGAGAGAAAATAGGTTTTTCCTTTTTCATAATACACAAGATTAAAATAAGATGGGTTGCCTTCTATAACAGCAACAGTAAATATGTGCTAGAGGCTTCATGGTTTTATTTTGTCGCCTTCAACAAAAAACTTCAACAAGAGAGACAGAAGAAATATCAGTGCTAAGAAAGGACATGTTGCACGCTCTGATCCTGTGCAAAGCATTCCCCCTTGCACGTGTACATTGATTTGTATGTTTGATTTTTATCTCTGAAGGGCATGTTATCTTGGGAACGTGTGTGTTTGTTTAGGGAGGTGGATCTTATGGGCAAAGATTTCAGAGTTTTCTCTTGATACAACCATGAGCATGAGTTAATTTCTTCCTCTGAACTAATTACTCTTCTCTCTTTAGGGTTGGCATCTTTTGTATGTCTGCCGCCCATTGTCATAATAAGACACACTGCACATAATTTTCTGTACAGATGAAGCAATTTTTCGTGACAGCAACTGATTTTTCTTGCTTATTGCCTTTTTTCTGAACCCCACCAACAGTCTGCACTGATGTTCAGAGTGAGATGATACAACTCAACATGCCACAGAACACGCATCACCTCATAGGGGAGAACTTTTACATTGGGACTGCAGTGTTGTCATCTTGACTGCATTTGCTTTTGGGGTGTTATGGTGGTAGGGAAAGCTAAAGACCTGTTTGTAAAATCATTTGAGTACTTTTTTTTTCCATTGTAGGCTAGGGTTCTGGTTTTTGGTTTTCCCGTGTGTGATAAATTCCAGGCCACAAGTGATTTTGATGAACTTCACCATATGCAGACCTGATTGCACACAGCTAGTGAGATGACATTTTTTATTTCAACATCTCTGTGTGTCCCTTGTTGTTGCTTTCTGTTCTATTACCCTCATTAAGGAGGACAGAAAGGAAATTTGTTTAGTTTTCTGCAATAATTGTATTAAAGGCTTTAAGTTTTTAGTGAGTGTTTCATAGCAATCTTTGTACATGTCTGTTTGTAGTATTATTTGATACTCTGATTTTGTGGGAACTAGTCCAATGGTTCTGTGTCGGTTTGGCATCTTTGTGACCCTATCTGTACTACATACTGAAAAAAAGTTGTCTGTCCCAAGTGGGAACATGAGTAGTAAGGTAGGACAGGTAGTTGGGCTCTCAGTTGGGCAGTTTCTTTAAACTAAGTCATTTATAATACCTGAAGGCAGTTTATTAACAGCTTCTTTCTCTTGATTGTGCATTGTTGCTTATATGTATCATTTGTGGGTTTTGTGTTTTAAGGGCACCAATTGTTTTCTTTTTTTTTCTTTATTATTATTATTATTATTATTATTAAAGGAATGCAGGAAACCAGAGGAAGAGGAAGCAACAACTCTCTCAGGTTTGCCAAGGATCCATTTTTCTCCTGTATAGTGTCTATTAATTATGCTGCTCCTTTTATTAATTCTTTGTCACCTGTTGAATATTCTACAGTTTTGGCTAGCAGATGGAAAGCTACTTTGAAGCATTAAGCAGATTGTTATTTAGTTACTAGAATATTCAATGCACTGAACTGAGAGTATGTAGTGAGACGGGAAAAAAAGCCCTTCACCCTAAGCCACATTCAGAGCAGAAAGCAATAAAAATGTTTGCTTTGGAAGGATCTTTGTGGAACAAAACTGACTGACGCACATAGTAGGAAAATACAATAAAGCTTCATATGACAAAGGGACTGAGAGGTGGCCAGAATGTCAAATTAGTGACTCTGAGAATAATCCCTGTCCCACTGAATTGAGTGCTTAAATCCCCACTGAGTTTAGTGGGACCTGGACTGGCCTCTTTCTCAAATGATTGGCTTCTTCTAGACCCCTCTTTGCTCTTCTCTGACATTATGACACTTAAACCTCATTCCTCTCTCTTTATATGCTTGCCTTTTCTCCTAGTCTGCTTTTCACCTTATGTGTCGTTCCCTTTCTGGGTAGCTAGTCCTCTAGTAATCAATACCAACCCACTACTAAAAAAAAAAAAATTATTAGGCTGACACAGTGGCACTGTTTGCTAAAATCCAACTGCAGTATTTAATATTGATGTTGCATCTTTGTGTTCTACCATGGGCTATTCTTGCACTTTTACGTTATGAGCTATGCAGAGCAGGGTCCATCTGCTTCCTCTGTTGAGCAGTGCCTCGGTCTTTCAATTTATAACTCTTAATAATCTACTGACAGGCTGACTGGACTGTGGAAATCCCAGCCAGCCATCCTGTCAACCTCAGTGACCATTACTTTGGTTAACTCTAGCAAAGTGACTGGGCCTAGCTCCTTCATGATTGTGAGCTATATCCAGTTTTTAGATAAATAGGATGAAAATCATGAGCTGGAAAGACATTGGTTATGCCTGCCTCTTACCTAAGGTGGCATCTTCCATGGGCATCCTCAAATGTTCATCTGAATTCAACACATCTACTCCAGCCTGCATCCCAGAGATTTCTTACAGTGAATCTCAGGCCTGTTCCAAAGCAATTATACAAACAGAGAACTTGGATGGGTGGGAAGCCCAGTCTCAGAGTCGCTCTTATACCATGGCTGGGCACAATATAGATGCAGTTTTTTCATCTGGAATATATTGGACTGGGGAGAGTAAAACCCCATTACTGATCCAGCTGGGACAGCTGTGGCCTTTGGATCATGAAGATTGTGCTTTGCACATTTCTGGCATTGTCTTTGTTCATCACCTGTAGGAAACTTAAGCCTCTTGTCACTGGGGTTGCATTGGAATGACACAGAGCCACTTCACTTGTCGTCTTTGATGTAAACTGCTGGTGAGTTGAACCCTAAATCTGTTAGCTCCTGACTGCCGTCTAGTCACTGTGGCAGAAGCATCCAGATTAAGTGTGAAGAACCTTGTAAACGGAGCTCACTTGCTGGTTTCTGTTTCTTGGGAGATTATTCCAGAGCCGAGTGCTTTTTATTTTTTTAATGTGCCTGGTCGTTGCCCAGAGTTAACAGCAGTTTCCTGCACCAGCAGTCCTCAGTGGAAGCATGTGGAGGGATAGAATCCTTCCTGCCTTGATGGGAACTTTTAAAACAGTCCTGAGGTGGGAGGTCAAGAGACCTGTGCTGCAGGGTACAGAGAACTGGCAGTGTGGGAGTCCCAGTGGTGCTAAGCCAGTCTTTTCCCCTTCTGGAAAGCTTCACTTTAGGGTTTTAAATCTCCAAAACATACACTCACCTTTATTCAGAGGGGAAAGGAGGCCATGTTGCTTTAATCTGGGATTCAAGCTTGATCCCTTGTGGAATTCCCCTGGAAAGTGTGGAGAGGAATAAGAAGCAAAAACATCAGGACATTTATGGTATTGCTGGGTTTGAAGCATTTCTAGCTTTGTCTTAAAGGGGCGCTGTCAATTCCAATGAACCTAAAATTAGCTTGCTTTTCTCTTTCCATCCCAAGCGTGTTTTGTTTAATTTTTCATTTGTATTATAAATGCTTCCAAGTTCTTTTATTATTTTTTGTAAGAAATAAAATGAATGCAAAGAATGCAGCATTCATAAACAGCCTTACAATTAAAGAAAACACAGAAGAGAAACTGCATGTAAGCCATGACTAACAACTCCACAATAAGAAACCGCTGTGTGGTGAGAGCCTTGCAACAAAACACAAGTGTGGCAAAAAACCCTGCAGAAACAACATAACATGCATGCTCTTTTAACAGAGCTGAGCTGCTGACTGTTGGAAGAGAGCAACACTGTGCAGCATTGAGAGGGGTGTATAGCGTCTGAGGAGAAACCTGCTGGTAGCTTCAAACTCCCAGGAATTAATGCAAGGGGTTGTGTGTATACACACACGCAGAAAAGAACCACGTTATTTGATGCCCTTTATGAAAAGTTGGATTTCCTTCTGCTGTACTTCTATGACTTCTCTCTCCTGTGCTGGCACTCCTTCTGGTGCAAATACACCCTAGCAAAATATCCATTAAATGGGGTTTTATGCCATTTTTCTAACTCCCCATTTTACTGCTGGAGCAGTAAATGATTTTTAAGTTTGTTGAAGAGATTTTTGGTAAAATGATTCCATCCAGATTTGGAGACCCAATCCAACACCTCAGCCAAGAGCCTCTTTTTAAGATCATTCTCCAAAGATACTTGGGAGGGAGAAGCATTTATGCATCAGCCATTCCGTTGTTGTGGCATGCTTGCGTGCTGTCTTATGGGATGAATATATTTGAATATGCTCACTCATGTAAATTTTTTTGTGCAGGACTAGCATGCTGCTATTAATGTAGCAGTGATCCTTGTTCAAGAAGTTTATATATCTTTAATAGGCATATGGTTGCTGATGTTGTGAGTTAATAAATAATCACCACTGATTGGCTTTTGAGAGTCAAAGCATTAGGAAACTTGCTTAGCTCCAAATCTTTCCTTATGAGTTTTTGTGCATAAAAGTCATACCCCGGGAATAGCCCTAAGCACCCTGCTTTGTTTAGGCCATCTGCTTGTCTGGTTTTGATCTCCCTATACTTTTGTATCCCACTGAAAAAAAAAGTGTCCACTCTGCCCTGGCAGCATGGTTAAATAGCTCTATAGCAATTATACAGACTAGAAAATGAAAATGTCAAGTTATACCATGACAAGTAAAAATTAAATTAATGTCTCTAATGATTAACTAATGTATTATTCCTGCCTTTAGAGTCCACAGGCATAGTGTGGGGGTGTTATGCAGCTAATGGAGAGGAAGGATAAGGGTCTCTGGCAAAATTATCAGTTATAGGGACTGCTTTGGAGACAGTGGAAATCTTCCTGTTTGAGAGTTTACTGAGTAGATCCTTGTAGCTGGACTATCCAAGTCCAGAGTTGCTCGTAGCACTAGATCCCATGGGCTGCAAAAATTGGATCTCTCTTGCAGGCAAACAATATTCTGCCCGTGTCCTACATGGCCTTTGCCCTGTCCTGGTGCTGTGACATGCAGAAGGGTGTGGTACCAGTGTGGTACCCCCATACAGGCTTTTTGCATTACCTGTTCCCTTCTCAAAAGAAGAGTGGTAGTTTCACTGGCTTTTGGACTATGCAACACTCATGCCCTGGGAGTGGAGGTGGAAGCAGTGAATTGGGCAACAGAAGTTCAGTCAGGCAGGTATGTCAGCTATACAGACCACATTGAAGTCCTGATCTGAAGACCTGGTCTGAACAAACCAGCTCTAGTTAGAACTGCAAGAATCAGCTCTTTGCCAGTGATAAATTTTGAAAATGCTTTCTGTAAAGATAAGCTCTAGGAACATACTTATTTCAGAGAAAGATATTATAATGCTGGTAATGAATTTGCACAATCTCAGCATCCTGCAAAAAAAGGTTTATTTTCTTATTAATATGTTCCCAGCATTCTCTTTCAGTTTTCTGGAAGCATTTTTTTAATATTTCCCTCAGGTGTCTTAAAGCTTCTAGTTTGCAAAACAACTGTCCCGAAGGGGCTGTGAGCTGGTCAGAGCATTGACATTTTATTTTAAACCCATCAGCAGCAAAAAAATGCAGAATATCTTTGAAGGGAAATTTCCTTTTTGGGTTTTTGTATCCCTGAAAGAATTTCCGATGCAGGCAGATAGTAATTCCCAGCTACATACTTCCTGATAAGGAAACAGCTCCAATAAATGCAGCTATAAATAGCTGCATTTTTCTTTTTTAAAAATGTAAGGAGATCTGTTTCGCTTTTCTTTCAAACTACTGAAAGAAAGGGACAGAGTCAGATGAAAGGCTTAGGTTTGGCACCCATTTGCTTTCCAGATAAATTAAGATTTTAATCTGCATCAATACATTTAATTACGTAAAGTTTAGATGTCTGTTTATTTCTGCTTGTGCTTCTGACAACATTGTAAAAGAAAAAAACCCCACCTTTTTACATGATAAACATAAATTGCATTTTACATGATAAACATAAATTCCCTTCCTCATGAAGGGAAAGTATTACCTGCTTTAAGCAGAATTCTTAATGCTTTTGCTACGTGCCTATATTTTAGTGCTTCCCTATATATAGTTTGTTAAGGTGTTTTGTCATCTCAGAATAAGTAGTGTGATCTTTACCTGCATTTTTTTTCACATTTACTGTGGATGTGCTGTATCAAATTCCTGGTTAGACATAAATTCCTTTTTTCTAAAAGTAACTTGCTGAGACAATTCTGACTTTTCTGCATTATCTCCCCCTTTCTTCTGTTTAATGTATTTTTAATTTCATGCCTTTTACTTTGGACTCTTGCTAAAGTTTTCCCTTGCCAGTCCTGGTTTTCTTTGTTCTTTAAAAAGCAATTGCCAAACACGCAGTACCTTCAGAAAAACAAATAATTGTTTGCCTACACAAAAATTTATAGAGATGAATAAATTTGGTGCAAGAGTTAGTGTGAAAATGTCTTTGCAGGTTAGATTTCAAGCCAGCTGTACTAGTCAGAATCACAGAATATGCCGAGTTGGAAGGGGCTCACAAGGATCATAGAGTTCAACCCTTAGCCCTGCACAGGGCCATCCCCAGGAGTCACACCATGTGCCTGAGAGTATCATCCCAATGCTTCTTAACTCTGTCAGTCTTGGTGCTGTGACCACTTCCCTGGGGAGCCTCTTCCAGTGCCAAACCACCATCTGGGTGAAGAACCTTTTTCTAATATCTAACCTAAACCTCCCCTGACACAACTTCAGGCCATTCCCTCAAGTCTTTTTGCTGGTCACCACAGAGAAGAGATCAATGCCTGCCCCTCCTCTCCCTCCCCCTCAGGAGGAACTTGTAACTGCAATAAGGTCTCCCCTCAGTCTCTTCTCCAGCTGAACACACCAAATGCCCTCAGCTGCTCCTCACATGGCTTCCCCTCAAGCCCCTTCACCGTCTTAAACTGCCCTCCTTTGGGCGCTTTCTAATGCCTTAATGTCTTTATTATATTGTGGTGCCCAAAACTACCCCAATATTCCAGGTAAGGCCACCCCAGAGCAGAGGAGAGTGGGACAATCACCTCCCTTGCCCAGCTGGCGATGTTTTGCCTGATGCCCCCCAGGACACGGTTGGCCCTTATTCAGCTTGCCATCAACAAGGACCCCCAGGTCCCTTTCCAGGGCACTGATTTCCAGCATCTCATTCCCTAGTCTGTATGAGCAGCCAGGTTTGCCCCATCCCAAGTGCATAATGAGGCACTTCCCCTTGTTGAACTTCATAAGGTTGGTGTCTGCCCAGTCCCCTGATTTGTTGAGGTCTCTCTGCAGGGTCTTCCTGCTTTCGAGGGAGTCAACAAATCCTCTGAATTTTGTGTGGCCTGCAGACTTGCTTACTGTCCCTTCCAGTCCTCCATCCAAGTCATTTATGAAGATGTTGAAGAGCACAGGGCCCAAGATGGAGCCCTGCAGAACCCCACCAGTGACAGGTGGCCAGTCTGATGTTACCCTCTGTGCTCAACCTGTGAGCCAATTGCTCACCCATTGTGTGATGTGTTTATCCAGCTGTGTGCTGGACGTTTTGTCCAGAAGGATCCTGTGAGAGACAGTATTGAAAGCTCTACTGAAATCCAAAAAGATTACATCAACTGGCTTCCCTTGATCAACTAGGTGGGTTACCTTGTCATAGAAGGAAATCAGGTTTGATAAGCAGGACTTTCCTCTCGTGAAGTCATTCAGATTACAGCTGAAAATATATACACGTTCACTACCTTGATGTTTTTTGTAGAGGATGAGTGCTTTTGTAAATCATCTTGAGCAGATCTGAGACCTTAGTCCTTGGTTTCTGTGCTACAGTGGGGAAGGATCTGTAGGTCTGCTTGTAGGCTGCTGATGGGCAGGTATCTCCAGCAAAATCCTGAAGCATGCCTGAAGACAGGCTTCTTCACAGGGGATGTTAGTAGCTGGGTCATCCTCTTTTCTCACTTGTTCCTGTTGTGAGTGTGCTTCCTAGTTTCCTGGGGAGGTGGGTGAGGTGGTCCTAGTGGACTCTGTCCATTACAGCACTGGTTGAACCATGGTCAAAGCCACTAGAAGGTGAGGGTGCAACTTCCTCAAGTGCAGTCAGCAGAGAGTTGAGTCCCAGCACAGCGGAGAGGAGGTGGAATAATCTCCCTTTTCCTCCTCCTCTCCCTTTCTCCTTCCAGCTTTTTCAGAGGGTCTTGTGGCCAAATCCTACCCATAAGGTCACTCAGCTGCCATGGGCCTCTCCTTTTGGCCTGCTGATGGTGCTCCCAGCTGGCCCAGAGCCAAACAGATTGCAGAAGGGTACAGCTGGTGGAAGATTCTTCCTTGCCCTTATCATTCATTGTTTGCTGAAACGACGTGGCAGGGCTCAGCACATGTCCCTCCTCAGACATTGGTTCCATAGCCCTTGAGCACATTGCTTGTACACAGTTTTCCTTTGTAGGTACCTGAAGGGGTTTTGCCTCCTCTCTCCTGTGCTCCTCTCTTGGCTGCACCAGAAAGGTTTGATCTCTGTGTGCAGGCCTTGCCACACCTCCTCCACAGGCCCGTGGAACATGCACAATTAATACAGCATTAATTAATTATGGGGAGAAGTTGCTGCTGGCACAAGAACCAAGGCTTACAGCTTATAAAGTGAATGCTTTGATGCTGAGCTTTAAAGAACATTTCCATCAACTCAAGCCAGCAGAGAGATTCTGTGATATTTATACCCTCCCTCTGCACAGACTCCAGAGCATGCATTTCGACCACCCTGGGCACAAGCAGGGTGGTTAGGGAGGAGGGTTCAGAAAGCATAATCGGGGCTTGACCCTCAATTGCGCAAGTCCTAGGTTGGGGCTGAAACAGAAATGGTTTGTTGAGCCAGCTTAATAGGTGTGAAAAGTGACCTTCTGGACCTGCTGAAGTGAATAGTTGTCTCACTGACTCCAGTAACTCCCACAGTTTTATTGAGACTGTGTGTGTGTGTGTGTGTGTGAGCAAATGTGTAGGTTTGCACTGTGCTTCTACTTATTAGGCCAATGTTTAGGGGAAGAGAGATGAAAGAACGAGTGTGCTTCTTTGGTTTATGCAATACTGAGAATTTCTCCCTTTCTACTTCCTCCTTCTCGGTAGTGCAGAAGGAAGTAGCCCCAGTTCCTGCTGGTCCACAAACCAGTTACTCATTTCAGTTCTGCCGCTCGAGTGAGTCCTTGTGTATTTCCTAGTGGGGGAAATCTCCCTTTATGTATTTAAGTTCCTCCTTCCTATTCTCTCTTTTGTTCTGATTTATTCTAAGCAATCTGTCTCCTTCAATTTTTAACCTCTTTGCTGGCTTTCACTTCCTCTTTATGATTCAGTGAACGCATTTTGTCAGAAAAAACCCTCTGTACACAAATACTTCTTTGTTCCTTTTTTTTTTCTTTCTGTGTTATACGTCTTTGTATCTCACTTCCTTGGAAACTTCCTTAGTAGTCTTACTACCTCTGGGCTTTTAACTTCCTTACTCTGTAGTCATTGTGTTGCTGGGTGTGCAATTGTTCAAGGCACCTTGAACTTTTTATTAGAGGTTTGGGGTTTTTACTGCTCTTTAAATACTAAAAGGGTTTGTCTCGTCACTGCTTTACAGCTTGTTCAGTGGTTTTTCACTTCTTGAAAGTAAGCATAACCAACTCACAGGAATCGTTCTCTGCTTCCACTTTATATTCTCAGGGATGCAGTGCATTGTGTGGGGTAGTGATGAATGGGCCATATGCGGGAGAAGCTGGTCAAGGTTTGGTGCAGGATTTGAAGCCTTGTATCTCAGCAAAATAGGAACAAGAGATAGCACTTAATATCTGTAGTAGCTGGAACATTTAGAGATCTTCAATTTTTACACCCTCTCTCAGTTTTAAAATCATGCAGAATGAAAAGCAAGCAGAGGAACTGGGAGTGACAGCAGAGGTTAACAGTGATGGTGAGATGAGCTGTGTTTGTGATGGGCAGACCTGAAGCATCTGGGCTGTAAAAGGAGACAGTATTTGCTGCTGGCCTCCTGCCACACTGTTATCACTGTGTGCAATAGCAATGGCTGAATCTCAGAAAGTTTGGTGCTGATTCAGTTCAACAGAACACCCAAAAGTAAATCAAGATGTCTTTTAAATTGGTTGGATCTGTAGTGTTATGGTGAGTTTTCCATAATTATGATTTTCTTGTGAGAATTCTGGGAGAATCTAGCTAGTCCAGAAAAACCCTGAGAGCACAGCTTCTTGCCCATGGCCTTTCTGGTGCCTCCATCATTTGCAGTGAGAAAATGTGTGCACACAAAACCCACTGAGACTCAGACAAGAGTTAACAATCAAAATTTGTTTCAAAGCTGAGAAGTTTTGAATTTTTTTTTTTAATCTGACATATATCTCTGTGTACATGTGTATATTTAGATCCTTCAGAAAGGAGGCTTGCTCAAGCACTTAGGTTTTATGCACAGAGAATGTAGCTTTTCCTTTTTGTTGTGTAGCTAATTAACACTTAGAATGTCTTACAACCATTTCTTTTAGGCAAAGTTGTAAAATTACTGTCTATGATGAAGAAAAAAGGATGCAGAAGACAGTGGAAGGTGCCTTTTGTGTCACATGCACTGCCAAGCAGGCTCACAGTGTTATCCTCCCTACGTCTCTGCAGCGTCGAGCAGTCACAAGAGGGTTAGGCTGTGTTTGAGACAACAGGCCCAAGTTTGAACTGCTCTTTCAATCCATTTTTACTAGATCAAGTGTACAGAGTCAGCAGTACTGTATATGTTTGAAATTTCTAAGTTGGCTTAAAACTGTAAATGGGGCTCAATTAGCTGCCTTTAATGCTTTCTTGAGTGCACTCCATAAGCCACTTCCCAGAGAGTACTAATGTGAAGTGTAATCCACAAACAGTCTTGGCACCAGTTTGGAAGCTGAAATAATCAGAGTACTATAACCCATTGTGAATAAAGGTAGCTCACACTGATAATTTTATCCTGAAATGACTTGGCCCCCACTCTGAAGCATTTTCACAGTACAGTTTTATAAGTCGATATAACACCAACAATGTAAAGGCTGTAAAAATACAATTTGTGGTACAAAACATGTCTCTTGACCACCTCTAAATTTGAGCATTAGGACCATCACACTTAAATAGATCTTGACAACTGGAAGAGCAGGGACATTCTCTTTATGAATAAAATGCCTGGCATGTCATTACAACTTGAAGTTGTGGTCATCTGCTAAATTGACTGCTCCCAGTGTCACTCACAATTGAGAATAAAGTAAATTATTCTTGTTTTAATAGTATTTTTTAAATTTTTCTTCAGACACAGCAGCTCCTTTATATGGGACCACAGTACAGGGATATCTCATTCAGAAGGATGTTGTGGTTGTTAAGCAGAAAACAATTATTGATGTGAGTAGCTCATAACTTTTTCATGTGGTTTTACAGAAGACCTATGAATGTCCCTTGATTGTAGAGTTAAGCAAAGATATTTGTCAAAAATCAGTCACCAGTCTCAAATTTTATAGCAACTCTGCATTGATTTCACAATTTTATACCAAAACTGCTAGAAAGTTGAAGTTCTGACACAGTCTTGTTGAAGCTCATGAATTTCTAGAGAGGTGTCTTAATGCCTTCCTTTTGTTCAAACTCAGTTTGTTCAAACTCCCATTCAGGATGTGGTGGGCTCATCTACATGATCATTTGTAATGTGCTAGGGAACCTAGCCAGAGCAGACTATTTCCCCAATCCTCCCATTCCCACAAAACTAGAGAGGGAAATAGAGCTCTACAGTTTGAGGAAAAGGTAGTTTTGTAAGTGAATGGGTTGGCAGGGAGAAAGTTATCACGTGGCTATGAAATCATATGTGGTACGGAGAAGGTGGTGACCAGGAAATTCATAGTTCCTTACAGAGCAGCAAATCCAGGGATCAAAGATGAATCATTGGGCAACATGTCTAAAACAGGAATGAGGATGCATCACTACATGAAAGAAATCATTGCAGCAAGATGCAATGAAGATGTTTTCAGGACTGTAAGTGTATGGATTTCTAAGAGGAATCAGATAAACCTGTGGAGAGAGGGATAGGCTGTGTGATCAATATGGAAACAATGGCCTGACTGCAACGACAGCTCATGATGTCCTTAAACCACAGATTACCAGAGGCTGAGATAAGTAATATATGTTATAGTAGAGATTGCTTCATGTTTCCTTATTCCTCATACTTTTTGTGTATGCCTCTACTAGTGTAAATGTTTGATTAGATGGGTCAGGGATTTTTTCTAGTATGACAGTTTTTACATTTTACCCCATCTCATAACCATCTCCAGTGATTTGACAGTAGTGTGGATGCCATCCAAGCAGATATATATTCAGTACGCATATGCTACGCCAGAGGGCTCTTTTAGGTGATAACTAACTCATCAGCTAGAGGCCACAGAAGAAAGTTAAGTGGGGGGATTTGCCTTTAAGCAGTTCTGACAAAAGTCTCTTTACACAACAGCTGACTGAATCACTGAATGTAATGCCAAGGGCAGCAATAGAGAAAAAAACCCGTCATGTAAATTAGCTGGGGAGAGAACAGGGCAAAGCTATCTGGTAAAGGAGGGAATGGGAAAGGAGGGCAGGCAGAGCTTTGGCTTTAAGGACCAGATTTCCTCCACCAAGTGTTTGAAAAACAAACTTTGAAGTTGAAACTGAGGGGAAAATGTGGAGAGCCTCTCTCCCTAGCATATAGGCATCCAGTGGATTGTACTCACCACAGCGATTCTGTTATCCCTGGCCTTTTTTCCCTCTCATACACCCTCATACACACCGAAAAATTGCTTTCATTTTCCTGCTGTTGTCCAGTCCAAGATCCAGTTCAGCTTGTGCCCCTTCTATAGCCCTGTCTCACATCCATTTAACATGTAACACACATTTCATTTCTGTTTCCTCTCCCCCCCCAAACAACAGGCGTAGTCATTAAAACAAGTTATTCGGTATTATTTGCGATTTGAAATGGTAAATTAAAAAGTCTGGTAGTGCTTCTGATCTGTCTCCCCTTTCATAAGGTGCTTCATAAAATACCACATGTTGTTAGTCACTCTGGCCTGGATGTTCTTGGCTCTCTCACACTTAATGATTCACAAGATGTCTTTGAGATTAATTTTTGTCAATTAATCTTCCCTCTGTATATTCTCACCTCCCCCCTCCTTTGTTTTTGAGTCTTCACTGCAAAAGTTCGCTAAATAAAACCCATAGTACATGTAAGGGACAGACTGCAGTCTCCTACATGCCATCAGAAGAGATCTAAGATAGGGTGCAGGATTTTCCCCCTAATTTCCAAGCAGGAGATTAGAATAGTTCACAAAGCTTTTCTACAGCTCCCCCTGCTCTTCCTCTGCTCTTTCTCAGCTGTGTGTGTCCTGTGCCTCTCTCATGAATAAAAGTATTTTTTTCTAGTAAAAGCTCAGCAGCTTGTCCCCTCTTAATGGCTCCTGTCTTTCTCTGGGGAGAAGGGAGCAGGAGAAAAGCTGAGTGCAGTGGGGTCTCCACATGCCTGTGCAAGGGCAGTGCTGCTGATCGTAGGTATGCTGGCTGCAGTGAGCAGGCAGGGTTGTTTGCGGCACTTGCATGCCAGATTCTTCAAACAGCTCTGCTCAAAGGCATGAGCTGGGCTCACTTCTGAGGGAAATTTCCTTTTTGGGGAAGTTGCTGCAAAGGAATTTCCTGTGTGGGCAGACAGAGCTTCCTGACTTGAAGGCTTCTTGGAAGGGAAACGGTTTCATAATGAAATGATAAATTAAAGACATACCAGCCTGGTTCGCTTCAAAACAGCTATTGAGAGAGCTCACCATTATACTCCTGCGCAGAATGAAAACAAATTGCATCCTGACAGGATTCTCCGTAATGGAGCATATCCTTCCCCTCAGCCTTCCTCCCTGTAGATCTCGCTTTTTTACCATCCATCTCCCTTTCCCCCTACCCTGCTATTTGCTTCACTGTCATCTAACTTTTGCAGGCCTCTCTAACCAACAGGCAAAGAAGCATGATGTTTGAAATTGTTTCCTAAGTGTACTTCTTCCTCCATGAAGCAGGCACCTCTGATTTAAGCCCTGCTATGCTGGCTGGCATGGTGTGAGTGTCCTGGATGTGAGTCATAGAATTGGCGTGGGACTGCCCTGAAAACTGGGTGCCATGGCTGCTGCTGCGGTTGGAGCAAGGAGAAATTAGGGGTATCAGCAGAGTTTAAGTCAGTGCCTGTAAGGAATGTCTTGGTACAGTAATGAAAATATCTGGGAGGAAGGGTTGCAGATAGCTGTTTCCTGTTAAATAAGAGGAAAAAAAGGACCTTTGCTCCATCCCAGTCAAGACTCAATGGAGGGAGGGTGTCGCCAGAGAGCTCAAGCTGTTTTCAATAGGCACAAACCAGTTCATGTTATTTCTCTGCTCTGCTCTATCCCAGTCTGTTGAAAAGGGAAGGCTTATTGGTGTCTGTACCCTAAGGGATGCCTATAGCTGTGAGCTCAGGTGAACTGGGTGAAGAGCTTTGATTAGACTTCTTGGGTTGCTAAACACATTGTACATGCAGATGGAGGATATAATTTCAGATGGCATGGAGTAGGGGGAACAAACAAGGAAGAGTTTCATGTTACCTTTCTTTGTCTCAATTATATTGTCTGTAAACTTGTTGGGTGATCCTACTCACAGTGCCTAGTTCCAAAAAGTGGTCTGACATGCACTCATACAAGTGTGCTGTCAACATTTTCTTTTCTCCCTTGAGAGAAAACCTTTATTCCCTGCCTACTATTTGGCTAGCAGTTAAAGTTGTTTTAATTCTTTTCAGAACTCTGCAGAATTGGTGTATTTTACGTGCCTTGTTCTGCCAAGGAGGCCTTATCCCTTTCCATTGCTTAGTGAATTTCTTAAGAATTTTGAAACACTGAAATTTGGCAGAACAGTGCATGGTTTTATAATAAGTATTGTAATTTTGGGAAGTTTTTCTTAAAAATGCATATGATGGCCTTTTATGACAGTGAAAGAATTTGAGGTTTTATTTGTATTTTTTAAAGCAAGTTTCTGGCCTTTATAAAGAAAAACTAGAAAATGTGGTTCACATGGCTCAAAAGTCAGATACAAAGGGTCCCAAAGAAATGTATATGTGTGTGTGTAATCATGTTATATGTTTTTTATAGGTTTGGTAGTTTTTACCTTCTCTCTTTTGAAGGCATGTTGCCTCATAAAATTCTTGGGATTGGTAGTTCTGGAGGTGTTCAAGAAATGGGACTCTAGTATTAATTTGGGAAATTATCTCATTAGTAACAATATATTACTCATATTTTACAAATCTGCAAAATGTAAAGTCTGAAATGTAGAACTTGGCTGTTTGTGATTGATATAACACACCACAGCACATGCCCATGGTGCATGCCAGCACCATGACGGTAAATCTTACCATGCAATGGCCAGGGCTGTCTTACAGATGTCCAAGGAGACGAATGCTGCTTAAATGAAAGTTAAGAAGGAGCTGTCCTAAGAAGCGTGTACTAGAGACATGCCAGCCCCCAAGCTACAGCATACAGGAGTTCCTCAGAGGAAGAGACTTCTGCTGTATAGTACTAGACTCGCTTCTTCATTCAGGTGTATCATTGGGCTAGACTGGGTTGAAAACTAAAAATGGTTCGTAGCAGAAAAGTCCTCACCATAGCTTGCATTTTGAGGTGCTTGCTTTCCTAAAGAGATTAAAGTTTTGTGGAAATATTCAAATGGCAACACTTAATATGGTTATAAGTAATTCTGGTTTTTAGAAAACAGTTTCCCTAGTCAAGGCGTAGTATAGATCAGCAGAGAACCATATGGAAATATCTGCTTTGTTTTTAATCTATTTTATTAGACATCTGGCAATTTTTACTTGCAGTGCTATTGCTTGTAGAGGCAGATTTGGAGTTGAGGATGGTCTCTCAGAAATAGCTTCCATGCCAGCTGTTCAGCCTGAGAGCTTAGAGGCTGTGTTCTTAGCATTTGCCTAACAGGTAGGACACACCTTGGATGGAGCTGTGATAAGGCTTACTGCTCAGATGGTTTTGTTTTGAGTTGTGAGGCACCCAGAAGTGTACTAGGCAATGTGACTACAAAGGGTGGATAAGCACTGGGCTCAGGGCTATTATGCTGTTACCACCTCTTGATAGCGTTAAATTAATGATTAAAATCAACATACCACATACTGTTAACATAAGTTGCTCTTCTTTTTGCCCCTGCTGATGTATTTTGTTCGGCTAATCTCCACCTAAAGAAACGTCCTTGCATTTTCTATATTGCCTGCCTCCTTCCTAGGCTAAGTTGATGCGTGCTCCTCTCTTTCTGTGCTTGACACAATCTCAACTAGTTGTTCCCCCACAATAGATCATCTTTCTCCCCAAAGAACATGGGACTAATTTCTGTCGCCTTTCTGTTCTGAGCAAAAACTAAACAGAATTACTTCCAATCTACTCAGAAATAAAATGTAGGTAACATCTTGCAATGGTGGCAGCTATAGCCACACCAGGAGGAAATCTGATTGGGAGCACAATTGATGAGCTGCTTACAGAACAGAACACTTTCACCAAGGTTTTGTCTGTAATAGAAGTCTGTGTTGTTAATCAGGTGTCACTCCGGTCTCACTGTTCAGCTTCATGGTAGTGAGTTCCAGTAAAATGCAGGTGGGAGGAAACTTAATTTGTACTTTTTTTATTGCTTTAAACACTCACACTGTTTGTTCTTGGCATGATATCAAAACAGTGCTGGAAGGAAATGAGGTAGAAAAGGGACATGAAAATCACAACTGCATGACTGATCTGTAAGAGTATTGTTCCTACTTCCACATGGAAAGCCCAGAGATTCCTAGTAGACATTCTTGCTGGGTTGGCAGAAGGTGGAAATTTTATATGTCATTTCTGGAAATACTGGGTCAATAAGGATTTCTCTAATCAGCTAAAAACTAGCAGTGATGGAGTTTCAATAAATTGTAGGCAATTATTCCTGTCATAGGAATAGTTCCTACAATGCAGGGTCTTTGAGGACAAAGGAAAGACTGGAGAGGTGAGGTAGGATGTATCTTACTACCTTTACTCTTGCAGGTGATGTTCTAGGGCCTTATCTTGACCTCTGTCCTTTCATGTAGCATATATTTCTGCTTGAAATGAGAAAGCTAGGCTATAATACATGTCTTTACTCCAGAACAGTTCATTTTGTTATATGTTTGTCCACTTTGGCAGAATTTCTGAGACATCCTTTTGAGACAATTTAAGTCTTGCCCTTAGGAGGCTGACGTTCAGCCTCTGTTTTCTTTTTATCAAGATATGTTTTCATCTTCTGAATTATACTGAGTCAGACCACTCTAAATCTCTGCTTGTGGGGTGCTTATACCAAATATTTGCAGGCATTTCTCCTGCTAAACTGTTTGCTTCTCCTAAAGTGCAGCATGACGTACGTGCAGTGTTTCTGGAAGCTCAGCAGGTTTGGTGTCGCAAAAGTTGGGGAAGGAATATGTGAGCCAAAGATCATTTCAAGGTAGCTGTTCTTAGTATTCTTCTTCTACTACTCTGGCTCACAGGTTGTCAGGACAGTAACTGATATTTTATCCAGCTGGATTTTGTCCTGATCATTTGAAATGCTTCGTTTTTCACCTCAGTATAATTTACAATCACATATCTATTGCAGCAAGAAATGTTAACAGGAAGGAAATGTAAACACTCCAACTGTGTTTTACTTCCTCTAAATATCTATATGTGTTGATGGAGTTATTCAGTTAAGAATAAAATAAATCTTTCCAGTCAACCCTAGGAGTTGAGATAGGTTCATCTCTTGGGAATCTGGAGGAAGGGAGAATTATGTGTGCAGCAATGCTAGTTGGTATGTTGCCCAAGCTGTCACTATGACAGCATTTCAACATGGTAACAAGGACAGTTCTACACCAGCTGCATTTGCTTCCCATGAGAAAGTGGATTGGCATGGAGAACACAGAGAAAGAGAAAACCAGGGACACGACTTTCCTTTCTTGCACAATCCCTATTTAGGGATTTTCAATCACTGTACCAGATTGTATATGAAAATATTTAACTTCTTAACTGCTGAAGTATGTAATGGTTTTCTCCAGGAAATCTGTCTCTCAGTATTTGAACAAATATTGCTTAAAGGGAAAAGGTAACGTAAATCCCCACGTAACTCACTTTACTAAAGCATGGATAACATGGTAGGGAAGACCTGAGCTAAAATTCATCATAAGGCACAGATAACATAGGCAAAGTCAAATTTTTCATAGTCTTTAATAATTTGCATTTTTTTCCAATGATCCTCTTTTCATTTTTTCCAGAGTGGGTGGCAAGCAGTGTCTAACTAGGCAAGGGGTATGGACACTAGGTTTACTTTTGCAATTATCTTTCAAAGCCTTCTTGGAGATAATTTGAAAAACTGCCTGAAAGCCACAAACTAGAATTTGGAAAGGAAATATTTGTCCATTTTACAGAATGTCTTTTCAGTTCAGCAGTTTTGAAACCGTAGTCACTTGAATTTCCCTTGTCCCTTTTACACGTCAGAGATTCAGTTCTGCCTAGCTAGACTAATGTGACCCTAGCTGTCTGGTTTAAATGCTTTTGCAAATGAATAGTTAGCTTTTCTGAAGCAGGTGAAGGGATGTGATATCTCTCTTTACACTGACACTAAATTTGCTTAAATGTAGGAAAAACTGTAAGAGACACAAAGGGATATTTTTCTTAAGGAAATTTCCTTTCTAAGGAAGTTAGTCATATGAAATAACTATTATTATTTTTAAATCCAGTATGGGCTGAGGGAGTGCCCTGATTACACATTTCCTGGAAGAGGCCGTTGGTGACGTACCACTGACTAATGAAAATCGACAGTTAGAAGTAGCTCTTTTCTATTAACTGTTTGAAAAGGAAAGAATATTTTAAAAGTACAGGTCATCAACATTTCCTTGTTCTTTCTTTTTTAATCCACCCTCAGTGACCATGTGTACATCATTAGCAGCTGCAGATTCATGGTCCTGGTTGGAAAACAGTAAACTATTCTGATTTAACAAAATAAGTAAAAACAAAGTCTGCTTGCTCTTATTTGTCATTAATGAGGCTGTGCAGCTTAATGCCACAACTTAAAATGCAGGGAGGAAGAAGTACAAAAGAGGCACAACAAGCATGACAGTCAGATTTCCCATGAAATTCAGGAGGATGCTTTATTTACTGATGAGCAGCAGCCCACAAAGAGCTCTGTAGTACCTGCCTAGGGGTTAAGGATGGGTTTGTGCATGTATGAGAAATTCAGTTCAGAAAAGAGGAAAGCTGTAGAATTGAACTTCTGTATTTCATTGCTACTAATTCAGGTTTTTCTAGCATGTGTTAAACGCCTGTCCAGGAAATCTTGGAGCGGATAAGCAAGAACTTCCAAATACCATTTTAGCTGTTACGTCTAAGACTCTGGGAATTGTGTCGCTTATGCGCAGAAGAGCATGACTTGTGACTGCAATTTGTTCAACTCAAAATGACCTCTAAGCCTTACTGGAAGTCAACGTAAAAAAAAAAAAATCCAACCACCACAAAACAAAACACAAAAGCATAAAAATCTGCCCCCTCCTACTTCTACCATAAGAGATTTTTTAGTTTTAAAATCATCATCCTGCAACATCTTGTTTTGAGTTTAACCCCAACGATATTAACATGACAGAATTATGCAAACAAGGAAATTTCCATGGGCTGAATTGCACAATTTCAGAAACAATCTGAGTGATTAAATAAACATGAACGCTGATGCATTAGTATTGAAAGGCTGTGCACTCTCTGTAGCTGTTGGAACAGAGAGAATAAATATACCTTTCTTCTTCCCTGTTCATTGACTTAACACACAAGAGGGTATGAATACTATCTGGCTAAGTGTCTGTGTGCAGTGCCAAACCACAGAGGTTGTTTGGAGGGCTAGTGCATGAGATTTACCATTCACTCAAAGAAGTAGCACTAAGAGAAGATTTAAGCAATGCTGCTATAGGTGTTAAAGCTATGCAGTGCTTCCTGGTGCGTTACAGATTTTCCTTTGTACTTCCATGGGATTCTGTATGACCTGTGACAACAGCTAGCTAGCTCTGGGATATAATAACTCCACTGCAAATACTTCTGTGAAAGATGCAACACAGGCACCAACCCGGCAATGATACACGTTTCAGCTTTCAGCAATATGCTGTACTTAAATCAACTAACTATATTCTTACCTAGAAACCTGAAGCTTGCCCATCAGGCTACATCCTAGGTACACTCCCGTAAATGAACTACTAGGCTGTATTGTTTTGCTGCTGTTTCCACTGTATAAATTCACATCAGACCCTGTTATGCCTGTAAGGGTGGAATACCTTTTTTGTCTTTCAGTACTATAGCTTCCATTATTACAAGGGTGCTTGGCTGTGGTAGTGATGAGACTTATAAAAATTGAGATCATTAGGTGATTAAGGTAAGTAAAAACTCAACACCAATGTCTGCCTTTGGGTGAGTGAAAACCAAAACCAGTAATGGCCATGAACATATTGATCTGGGATATGTATGGCTGTTGGAGTAGTGAGGTTCTACAAAAGTCATACAGCAGGATTAATGGCTCAAGCAGTCTAAGCAGCTAATAGAGCTGGTACTCTTTTAAACAGGATTGCTGTAGAGAGGATTCAGTTTGGTGATGCTTTCTGAAGGGTGATCCTGTAACGTCCTAGCTTGCTTGATGGATTTAGGGTAAGGTAGTTGGATTCACCCTGGGCAGTGTGCAGGAGAAACAACCAAATTCTTAGGAGGTTCAATAACAACTTTTTCTTGGAAACTTTAGAACATTTCAGTAGAATAGGGTACTCAACAAATTTTAAAACATCCAGACAAAGTAAGCCACTTCTCAGACTAACTTATTCAGACACAACAAGGCACTTACTGAAATTTTCTGGTCTGGCTTACAGTATATTCTGAGAAGAAGAAGGTAGGAGAAGAAAAAGAGAGAAAGAAAAAGAAAGAAAAGGGAGAGAGAAAGGTAGATAGTCACTACCTGGGACTGCATGGTCCCAGCAGCTTCTAAATCCTGGGCAGTGGAGCAAGCTGCTTGGCACACGTGTCACCATCCTTTTACCTGCTCCCATCCGCTGGAGCCCTGCCCCAGGTGTGTGCCTGTGCTTTAGTGTTTCTTGCAGGCATCATGCAGTTGGCTGGTGCCATTTTGGGGCAGGCCATGCAGTCAGCCACCGCCATTCCCATGTGGACCAGGGGCTGACTAAGGCTCCAGGAGGCAGGGAGGAGAGCAGTGGCCGTCCTACGTACACAGAGTTCGCCCTGGTCCCCACCCCCCTCCCGACTTCCCACCTGGTTGTTTTGAGCCAGTCAGACATCCCTTTGGTCTCCTACCAATCCACTTAGAGGTCTCTTCTAAACCAATGTCTTGTGGTCTTAAAGCTCTGTGTGCTGCTTGCACAAATCTGGAGTTCTTGGTGAAGTTTTTTAAGTTTTCCAGGTCAAGATTTATGAGGTTGCCTAAGGTGTGTGCAAAAGCTGAGTTTTATTGACTTTCTTGTGGTTATCACATGCCACAAAACCCCTTGTCCCATGCAGACTGAAGGTGTGTATATTTGTGAAAGAGGCTAGAGTTGAGACTGAGATGATGAGAAAGTTGATATGAGCAAAAGGATTACATGAGGAGTTAGGGAATTACAGAGTAGGTGTTTTTGGTGAAACCAAGAGTGAAGACGTAGGCAAGAGACCTTCAATCTACTCTGTGAAAAAAACCAAACAGGGATCCAGACATAAGCTACCTGCATCAGGACAGAAAACTGGCGTATTTGGCAGCATGACACTTGCAAATGTGTGCAAAACACATTATTCCAGCAGAAATAATTGGTTTTCTGAAGTCAGTGATTATAAATGAATCAATACACTCTTACATATTATTGGGTGTAATCAACTGCTAATACTCATCAGCAGAATGACAGATGTGGTTTCTTTATCTGACCATCGAACAGAGAGGGTTTGTGTCATTATTCACATACATGAGTTTGCCCAAGGCTTGCATTACTGGTAAAAACTGTCCCATTTGCTGTATTTAATGATCTACAGGTTATCAAGTCTTCTGCAATCCTTTACTGGCTGTGACACTTTATTGCATGATGCTCCTTACTTTCCCTACCTAGAAGAAGGTCCTTTGCAAGGATAAACACATTATCTCTTAGAAAATATGTCTAAATCTGCTGATGAAAGGTGCTTCTTTCCACTATTCCAGAGTATCAGTAATAATTCTGTCTGAAGAGGATGGAAGAACAGGGAATGTGGGTCAAAAAGCATTGACAGAAGTTTATCTAACAGGCCTGCCTTTAGAGTAGAAGAGCTGTGCCCATGTGAGGGAGGGTGACTGAGTGCAGCCTTTGCACTGAGCAACGCAGAGAGAAGCCGGAGCCCCATAATAACCTTGTCCAACCCCATCTGTGTTTCCAAAGTCAGCTCTAGATGGATGGCAAGTCTCTAGCATACAAAAATAAATCATAAGAGCACAGAGAGGGAACAAAACAAGATCCAGGGAGATGTTGCCTCAGTTGTAGTTATCAGGACTTTGAGTGTGGCTACATTGTTGTTGACACCTTAATTCTCCTCCATGGACCATTTTGGTCTGTCCCCAAAATGGTGGCAAGAGTCTATGAAGGCTCACAAACATGGCGGGACTGCATTTTGGAAAATCTTCTGGCACTATTACTGTAAGCAAGACTAGTTGGCTTGTTTTTTCACTTATGGTGGTGAATGCACATGCTGGGAGCTTTAGAAAGAGTACCTCTGACATTGTTTCTTCTGTGGGATTTTATTTCATATGTAAAACAAATGCAGATTTTGTATTTTCCGCAGTGTTTCTGTAGTATGAAAGGCAATATAATTGTAATTCATTTTTAAGAGGCACTGATTTGACTGTGTTTGATGTAAAAGGTGTTTTGGTCTTCTTGATGTCATTTCAGAAGGACAGCAATTGAACAGATGTGCAGCAGCACAGAACTTGTGCTAAAGGAAAAGAGAATTAAGCTTCAGTATTTGAGACCAGTGGTGATATTTGTCCTGTTTTAAAGGCCTTGGCATGTGTTACACTTGTGTAACAAAAGGGAAATACTTCACATTATTGGTGGTTTACTGACTTGGGTGGTTTCTGCCAATCATAGACTTCCAACCATTTACTTTCCAGGGAAATATAAAGATGACTACTAAACATGTAAATATAAAGACATGGCTCTTAAAAGACAGTAGCAGTCTTTGAAAAGCATGTTTCTTGACAGTGTCAAAGAGGTGTTCTTGGTGAATACCTGCAGCTATAGAGGACTGGGTTAGAAAAGACATAACGTTGTTGCTAGTTGAGAGCTATCTGATTGTTTCAAATGAGGCTTAACAGAAAAAGTCCAGTAATGCAGAAAAAATTTCCAGCTTAAGTAGGCCATTTTAAATGGAGAACATAAGCTTCTCATAGTCCAGGTATCTTCAAGAGCATTAGGAAACAAAAAACCATTGTTGCTGGTGTTGGTTCAGAGCCAGTATTTCCACTCAGTTCTTTCACATGAGGCTCTCTGGTATTCTTAAGGTTAAGGGAAATTAGGAAGTTCAGTGTGACTCTATTACTCCTGTGCCTGTGGTTGTCCTGGACCAGGTTCTGCTTTATCATATTCCACACTTGTTGTGAGAGAAACAAGGTACTGAAACAGGAATCTTCTTTACAGAGATAATAAAGAAGATAGATGGGGAAATCTTAGGCTGCACTGGAGGAATTGCTCCAGTGAGGTGATCCATATCCCCTGACTCTAAACTTTTTGTGCAGCCACAGACAGGGATATTGAACAACTTCAGCTGTATAAGGTCTGGTTGCAATACCTAAGCTGCTTCAACAACTTTCTTCTCTCTCCTCCCATACTCTCAAACACACCAGAATTCAGATGTTTCAAAGATAGGGTTCATTATGCCATAGACCTCCTGTATGTTGTGTTTTGGGGTTTTTTAAACTTTTTTTATTCTGTCCTTCTTATTGGAATAGGCTTTCTTTGCACAGCACCACACCATCTTCACTTCTCCAGAACCCACAACTATAAAAACCATGTAGCATACATCACAGACCCACTAAACACCATTTTTTGTTCAGTCATGGATCAGTCTTAAGGGCAAAAATGGGGGAGAGGGGCCAGTGAGAAAGGAGAACAAGCTGGCTCGGGGGAACATTAATAGATTTGGTTTGACTCCAAATCATTCTAGCAGTGATGGTAAATAAACACTTGGTGGTGATTCAGTGTTTTCTGTTAAATGAACGGGTGGTATCTGTCTTGTCCTCAGTGAAGAACTGGCCGTGCACATCCATCCCGTATCACTAAACCAGCTGCAGGTGCATCTGTGAGCTCAGGGCTAATCTGCCAGGCCTGGAGGAATCAGAGAGCAAAACAGATTCTCAAAGCTCAAGACGGCCTCTCTGTCTCAGGGTTATCCCATGGCTGAGGTGAAATCATGTAAACTAGCTCTTCTCTAGTCTACATGGTAGTGACTTTGTTGTTGGCTGGTGCTTCATGCTCTCCTGAGCACTGACTTCCCTCCTGATATAGAAGTGTTATGGAAAGTGATAGAGAAAACTTAACTGGGTAGTACAGCATCAGAAGGGGGAGGGAAGCCAAAAAAAATGCCCTTGTCAGCTGAACAAATTAAAAATTAAAAAACTCAGCATTTTGTCAGTCACTTCACCTCCCAGCATTTCCTTCACAGTTAGGGCTTTAATCATCAGTAAAACAATAATGACAAAACATGTACAAGGATTCCAACCATCAACTATCATAATTCTCTTCAACACAGCAAGATGCCCTTCAGCAAATAACCATTAAGAGATTAAGTCTCTTTTATGAATAAATTGTTCGGTATGCTGAAGGCAATTTGTTGGACCTACTTTTACAGGCTTAAGGAGTCAAAGAGCTTGACAACATGCTAATTGTCCATACCTGGCACAGAGGCAATATGAAAGCCTTGATAGTATTACACGCCATTGACAAAAGTAGCATCCACTGAACATTATTTGCTAATGTAGTCCTTGGTTTGGCTGCTAATAAATGCGAGTGTATATTGTGATGATGCTTCATATCAAGATCCTCATATACCGTTTTTGCTGAGGGTCTTTCAAAACCTTTACAGTCCCCCAGAGGAACATGGTATTGATACTATTAGAGTTGTCCATTTTTGGAGAAGGGAAAATGGAGGCTCCAGTTTTGCCAAATCCAGTAAACTAGGGTAATGTAGTGCCCCTGATGAAAAATGCCAGTCCTGCCCTTCTGTTGCTCTGGCTGTTATTCTCACCTGCATGCTGGCTGCTGGCAAAATCTCTTTTACCACTGTTCAAATATTCAGACTGAGAAATTCCTCTGGATTAAAACTAATGTTAGGAGAAAATAGGTGGGTTTTGGTTCTTTTACCTTGATCAGACTGTTTGTACAGCTACTTGAACACTAACAAGTTTCAGGTAGCTGTATGAAAACTGGAACGTGAGATGGTAGGTAGGATTTATTTATTGTGGCAGTGCCACTTTAAACCAACTCATAAAACTGTGGTGTGAGGTACAGGTAAATGGCCTTTTGAAGTGCTTGTTCACATCACTCTCGTGGGCTTCCCCAAGTCACCTTTACTATAGTAAGCTAACATGCATGGGGTCTCAGTCAAATTGAGTCTTTTGCTGATGCATCTGAATTGTAGCCAACCTGGCCTGGCCCACATTGGCTGCAGATGAAGTGGTGGGTGCAGAGCAGAAATGGAATCAACAGTGCAAGATGCAGAATCCAGTAATCCTCATCTGTGTTCTCCAAAGCAGTGAAAAAGCACACTTCCTTATAATAGTACTTCATTGGTTGTGATGTTTTTTCCTTTTTTTGTAATGGCTGATTTACAAGCATGAAACCTCTACTCCTCAAATGTAAGATCAGCCAGTGAAAAAAAGGACAAGGAAGCGATATTTCCTGGCAAGGCATGATTTTCAGCTTTTGAAGGATGTATGGGGCAGAGAGAAGTCCTGTAAACATGTTCAGATGTGCCAAAGCTCCCTCAGTTTTTGCCTTAACCTAAATCTCACAGAACACAGACTTGTGGTTCATTGTCTTCTCATAAGAACTTGGTATTAACTTGTAAATTCCATATACACACAAAGGAGAAAAAGAGAGAACAAGTGAGGCTGTATCACCTCTCTTAAGAAAACCCCGAGTCTTCATTATTTCCTCTCCCTGCTTTCTAAAATACTTTTAATCTGAAACTTGTGGAAGCCGAGATCATGCCAAGGAAAATTAGAACAAACATGACTGGACGAGGTCCCTTGAGAAGGTGTCTTAATCACCTGCTGCTGTGTGATTTCAAAAGCCTTCCACCTCTCCTCTGCAGCTGAAGAGGTATCACTTGGAAGAAGCGTGATGGAGATCAGTAGCAGTCAAGTGGTAATAAATTGTGTCAGAGATTTGCTCTACTAAGTAACAGTCCAGCATCTGCGTTTTGTTTTTTTTTTTAAGTATACTGCGGGAAAACAACTGCTACATTGCTTAAAACATGCAAGGTCTTTGTTTTATTGCATTATAAAAGCACTGATTGGTTTGTGTATGAATAGTTTGTGTATGGGTGTGTAAAGTTCATCACTTTACAGTCAACCTTACCCGAGCTTCTGCCACGTAAATGATGGGCATTATGGTTTTTAACTGCAGAGCTGACCCCTGTGCTTTGTATACTGAAGGTTCTGGCTTTTACCCTGCATATACTATGAGGGAGACTGCACACCTCCTTTACTAAGTGTGATTTATGGCCACTTTTTTATTTAGATTAGAGTAACAACTTTTAGTAAACACAGAATAGATAGCCGACTTTGAGATTACAAGGAAATTGTTTCCGAGTGATGTCCATCAGTGCAACTCATCTGTTGGAAGAGCCAGGCCCAGGAGAGGCTAGAGCATGTGGATGTTTCTCCTAAGCCCACCTAGAACTGTGGGAAGGCCACTGCACTGAGCTTAGGTATTGCTGTCAGGGAATGAAAGAGTTGAGCAGGGAGATATGATGGTACTGGGCTTCTGCAGCCACCTGCTATTCATCCAGGGTTTAGTGAAGGCCCCTGTTTGTCACTGTCTGGAGTGCAGGTTAGCTGTCTCAACTCACCTGTCTGTCCTCTCCTACTTCCGTCTGAAACATATCCAAGTCCTTAGCAAAATGCTGTTAAAAGCAGAGGAGAAAAAGCTGTAGTATTTTCCTCCTACCAGACCATCTTCCTGGTGTTTTTCTTAGGAGGGCACATTTTGGTGATTGCAGGCTGTAATCTCCTAGGTTCTGCTGTGCCCCACTCTGAGAGAGCTTCTTACAGCAGGACCTAATACATTCATGTGCTCCGTTTACACCTGGGTGTGCTGATTGAATTAATTAGGTCATTCAGTGTGTGTGTGTGTATACATCTGCTTCATCAGCTGCTGGTGATTTGCAGAAATTTGTTGCTGCCTACCATGGATTTTAAAAGATGGATCTTGAACAAATAGCCAGTCAGCATCATGGCTACCTGGTGTATTCCTTCTTCACTATGTACTATGTCTGCTTCAGAAACTACAGTCAACCCCGTGCTACTTTGCACTAGATTTCTCTTTCTTTCTCTACGTTTATTTGCAGATGGGTGTGTTTAAGTATGTGTTTAAATTGCACTGCTTTTATGTCTCACTGTCTGAGAATGAGAGAGGAAGATAGGGAGCTGCCAGTGAGGAAATTGTGTCTGAAAGCTGGAAGAATGGAAATAGTGAGAGGTCAGGCACATTTTTAGAGAGGTGTAATGGGGGAAACAAAATCCTTATACACATCTAAATGTCCCTAAAAGTCTTGGAACTCCAAGTGGAAACTAACTCCAGGTACTTGCACATGTACAAACAACCTGAGTATCAAATTCCAAGTTCTCTATGGATTGTACAGTGCCCACAGCAGATTTTTCAAAATGTGTAAGAGTAATGACTTTTACTGGGCAGGGTGTAACATTGGCACTTACAATATAACAAATTGCCTGGTCCAGAGAGCAAAATATTCCAGGAAATGGTGCAATTGTATACCCATAATAAATAGATCACTAAAACTTTTGTGGCATAATTAGATGTTCGGGGCAAAAAGTAAACACTAAGCTCACTGTTATTGTTGAACTGTCAGTCATGGGTGTCATGGTCTAATTTATGTTGTAGAACAGTTCTCTGTCACACTGCCTTGGAAATGGGAAACATCTTTTGTAATACCTCCTGTTTTAACTGACACTTCTCCTTACTGCCTTAAAGACTTAAGGAAAAGTTTTGGCTCTGAACTTGCATGTTTGAACTCTGATGATCTTCACTGACCTGATCTAATGTTTGATATTAGGATGTAACATTTCTGTTGGTGGCATAGAAACATATTTTTTCTGCCTTAGTCTCCCAGATATGCCAACAGCATCCTGGAATGGCATTAGGCAGAGCCTTGCCAGCAGATAGAGAGAGGGTATCCTTCCCTTCTGCTCAGCCCTATGAGTCTCTATCAGCAGTGCTTTGTCCAGTCCTGGTCTCCTCAGTATGCCTGAGAGATGGACAGACTGGAGGAAGTCCAGTGAAGTGCCATGTAGTTTATTAAGGGTCTGGAGCATCTGACATGAAAGGAGAGGCTGAGAGAGCTGCAGCTGTTCAGCCTCAAGAAGAGCATGTTTGTAGATGTCTTGTCAGTATGTATAAATATGTAAATATTTGATGGAAAAGTAGAGTCAATGGGCACAAACTGAAATACAAAATATTCCATTTTCACATAAGAAAAAATTCTTTACTGGGAGGATGATCAAATACTGCAGCAGCCTACCCAGAAAGGTTCTGGAGCCCTTGTTTTTGGAGATACTCAAAACCCAACTGGATGTGATCCTGAGCAACTTGCTCTGGTTGGCCCTGTTTTGACTCAGGAGGGATCTCTTAAGATGTCTTCCAACCTGAACTATTCTGTGCCATATGCAGGCTGACAAAGCCCAGGAAAAGCGTATAGGAAGGAACCTCAGGCTACTGTTGACTGTTATCCTTAGTCTGCTGTTGGGATAAAATAAACCTGGCAAAACGAGCTGATCCAGGGAGAAGAGGACTGAATGGAACTGTAGTTGCTAACAGTTTCAGAACAGTTTAGAAGCATAAGCATTCACTAAATTATTTGAAAACCTCATTTACAAACCTCATCTGTTCCCTTTATTTTCACTGAAGTTCATTCAAAACTTCTGACTTTTAGATGGGATAGTAAGCTCTAACTCTCCTTTCAAGAAGTCTCAAATTAGGACTTAGAGGATAGTGAGTTGCATTTACAGAGAGATTTAGGATCACAGAATAATTCATGTTAGAAGGGACCTTAAGAGGTCTCTACTCCAACTTCCTGCTAAAAGCAGGATCAGCTGTGAGGGGAGACAAAGTGCCTCAGTGCTTTATCAAGTTGAGTCTTTTAAACCTCCGAAGATGAAGATTGCACAACATCTCAGGGCAACCTGTCTCAGTGCTTGACTGTCCTCATATTGAAAAAGATTCTCCTGTCTGAATCTTTTGCTCTTCAACTTTCTTGTTTTTAGGTGAATGAAGGTAACAATAGGTGCTTTTTGGGTTTTTCCAGGGGTATATATGCAATCTATATCTCTTACTCTCTTGAGCACTTCTAGAAGTCCCCCATGGCCCTTATTTTATTTTGAAGTGTGGAATGGCATCTGAAAAATCTTACCCAATGTCTCCTGGGCTTCATAACTTAAAGAATTTAGAAGATTGAAACTGAAATATCTTCCCTTTCCAAAATACTGATTTTATTATGTTTATGTGGTGGTTTGAAAAACCTTTTCTCTGAGGTAGTAATGGTTTGCCCTACTGATAATACTGGACCAATCAATAGTCCACGTGCACCCTATGGAAATTACATGCCCACAGAAACAGAAGAGAAGGTGGTGAAGATAGTTTAGAAGGGGGTAGCCATGATCTGAGCCACGAGGGGGCAGGGGGCCAGTGAGCCACTTCGGGGGCCAAGGGCCCCCAGCCCCCAGCTGAGGTCACGGGAGACCCGGTATAGTGTCAGTGCTGGACCAGGTCCCGTAATCAAGAGCTGGAAAAGTTTCCTTACTGTCAGGAACAGCAGAAGACACTGAAAGCAGCAGCTGAGCAGTCCTGAACAGAGACAGCGATGGCTGAAAGCCGAAAGAGAGCCAGTAGCAGCGAGATAACGTGAAGCCGGCTGAAAGATGTTCCTGCAGGAGGGAGAGCTGGCAACAAAACAGAGGTAAACTCAACAGAGCTGGTTTGGGGTAAGACTGTATTATTTTCCCAAAAACCAGAGACTCTTTGAAGAGGAGGGGTGGACTTCCAAACTCTTAGGGAGTCCCAAAATGCAGCAGCAGCGAGAGAGAGGGAGAAAGGAGCTGAAAACCCGGAGTTGTCCTGAGAGCTGAGCCAGGACAGAATGCGGAGGAGGTGGCCGTGCCCTCTGCTGCTGCTGTTGCTGTTTCTATCAAGCTGTTGAGCTGAGACAGAGCAAAAGAGCATTGGTAAGACTGAACTGAAAGCTGCCTTCAATGTTCTAACCCAAGAGGAGTGAAGATCTACAAGGAAATCCCCCGAAGGCTCGGGCTCGAGGTTGAAATTTCCACAAAGTAAGAACAAAAATCCTGACTGCCATACATAAATCTGCTGCCTCAGGAAAATGAAGGACACTAACCAGTGCCACAAAAAACTGAAATGAAGGAACTGTGGCCTGAGAGATGATAGAAAGACTTTTCTCTTTTCTTCTTGGACTTCTATTGAAGAAGAGGAGAAATTTAATTTAATGTAAATATATATATGTGGGTGTAAATAAACCTTTGTAAATATTTTCCCCTTCCCCCAATAACGAATGGTTGTGCTTTGTGTGAAAACTCTCCACATGAGGTGAAAAAGATATCAAGTCCATACCGTCACTAAACCCTCTCACAGAGGCAAACTGTGGGAGGGGGGCTTGAACTTAAAAATTAGATTCTTGGGAGTTTCAAACCACCACAGTTTATGAGCAATGATTTAGGATTTGGAGAGTCTCTGATTTACAAGAGGGTGTGTCTGGTGAAATATAACTAAAGCATTTCTTTTTAAGCATTTCCTTCCTTTAACTTTCTTCATAATGATGTGGTAAGGTCAGCACTAGAGCCATAATTGCATGAAGTTTGCAGAGAAAGGAAAGATCCAGAATTCATTTCATACCACCTAGCACATTTCCAAGGAAATGCCTCAGTAAATTGTTTTAAAAAGGCAAAGAAAACTTACGTATGGAATCTTAAAAAACGTTACATCTGTATATCAATCAGGCTTTATTTCTGAATAACATTTAAGGTAGAAAATGTCACAAGTCAGCTCCAGCAGTGTATATTTTCTCCAGTAGCATATATTTTCATGTGTGACAGGAGCTAATTTGGTCATACTTGTTACTCTAACCATAACTGCCTTTTTTTTTTTCTTTGTGGCAGTGTTTTCTTTCGCTCTGTCTGTTTCTTGTTGTTCCTAATAACAGCCACTTGCCAAAACAAATGTATGTGAGTGATAAAAGCCAAGAGGAGTGTCTGTTGGACCACAGGAAATTTCCTGTGCAGGAAGAGATCTTAGAACTTCCTGTGGAGCAGAGCATTGTGGGTCTCTTGGCAGAAGTCCCTTTACCACAGATGCAGTTAACCAGAAGAGGCTGGAAAATAGTCAGCACTGCCTTTTGCAGTCAAATAATTCAAGAGAAGAGCCTGAACTAGACACTTAAAAAATCCACAGCATAAACTGTGGTAAATCAGAGTGGGTTTGTAGATGATTGCTCTCAAAAACAAAGAAAATATGAATGGTACAGAATTTCAGGCTATCTCTGCTCACACTTCCATGCTTCGTGCCCACCTCATAGACTAACTTGGTGTACGTGGGAGTATCCCCAAGTTTGATGATGCTAGAAGGTGACCTCTTCAAGCTTCATACCCTGTGCCTGAGAGTGAAATGTGTGGTTTGTACTTACACCTTGTACACCACTGTAGACTTGTACCATGCAGGATTTATGAGACATTGCTAGTCAGCCTGTACTCTCCAGCAGGGTTTTCCTGTGTCAGTACTGTCCCTGCCTGAGGCTTCCAGGTAGGTACTTCCCAGGCACATCTTTAGGCAAGCCATATCCCATGTGCATGATGCCAGAAACTTGTGTCAGCTGCCAGATTTCCAGCATGGAAGACCCTTCTTTTTGAGTCATCTTTATTTTTGCTTATAGCAGACGTGCATCTCTTTCCCCAGCTCTCTGAAACAACACTTGCAGGGGTCAGGGGAACTGATTCTGAAGAGAGGAGTGAGGAGACAAAAAATTAGGAGGGGCACAGGATGCTAACATAAAATGCTATAGTAAAAAGGAAGGAAAGAGACAACTGGATAATAGGAGGAAATTAGTGTAGTTCAAAGGGCAGAAGGAGTAGGGGACAGAAATAAAAAGACCATGGGGGCCATGGTGGACTTCTAGAAGTGCTCAAGAGAGTAAGAGATATAGATTACATATATACCCCTGAAAAACCCAAGAGCACAGATTTTATAAACAGGGAAACTGGACAGTCTGGAGACAAATGTATTTTTTCTAACAGTATGTACAGAGCATGATTAGATCCTACACAAGAGGGAATTTGTGAGCCAGGGCATGTCAAACCCATTATTAGGTAATGGCAAAGTGAGCTTGATAGGGACACTTGGCAGTTCATCCCAGACTGCAGTCTCAGCTTATTCTGTGATGACAGTCATATGCCCTCCACCTGTAGCCAGTCCTTGACCTTGCTAGAGGAGGCACCACAGAAAATGCCACTGAAATGGTGCTTGAGGTGATTGTCTGTGCTCCCTGCAGCCCTCTGTTAAATGTGGCATTAAGGCTGTTGACTATCTTCAGAGAAGCCAAATAGAAGCAGACTGTAACATTTGAACTTCAGCCTTGTGAGCCAAACTTCAGTATATAATGGTCTCACTTGTTATTTCTTTGCCTCTCAGGTAGCGTGGTTCTCCTCACAGAGTTTGGGTCCTGTGAGCTAATGCCCTTGCCTTTGCTGTTTCAGCATTTGGATTTTTTTCTTACAGCTGTTCACTTTTCTTTTGTACCAAGGAACTCTTTGTTTGCTCACTAAGTGCTTCCCCACAGGAAATTTCCTGTGATGGAAAACTCTGGGGAAGCTTCCTGTCAGAGGAGAGGCTGCAGGGGGCAGATAACAAAGACATTGGAGCCTGCAAACCGCAGCAGCTGAGGAAGCATTGTCACCTGGCACTTTCTGCCATAGCAGATTGGGCAGCAGGAAGAGTCAACCACTGTCTTGAGTGATCTGGGGTTGATAGAAAAGGGGAACTACTCCCCTCATGTACAATGTTGTGATGCTACTGCTTCTTTCTGACCCTATTGACATCTCCTCTGTCAAGGACTTCAGAATTGTCAGTCTGTCAGCCCAGAGGTGTACCTGCCCCATAAACCATACTTTGAGCTTCCCTCTCACTAAGCTACCCCCTCTGCTCTTCTAGTCTCTACAGTGTCCTGTTCAAATCTTCAAATCTTTCCCTCTGCCCCTAAAATATGTCAGCATTCCATGCTGTCTGCTGAATTCATCTGTGCCATACAATGATTTTTATAATTCCTCACACAAAGGTTACTCATTACTGGTAACATTCCTTAAGCCTCCTTGTTGGTAGTATTCTTCTTCATTTGTGATCTGTTGCCTAAATATTGCCTACACAGTAGGGTTTTTTGCTTGCATTAATTCTTCTGTATGTTGATTTATCCCAGGAACCTATGGCAATTTTTTGCCAAAAGATGGAAAAGAGAACAGTCTTACAGACATTTTGACCTTAATGTTCCTGTTTCTCTTCAGAGCTCAGCCTCTTGAATCTAGTGAAGGCATTTCATTTGCTTCATTTCTTTTCTGTCTGTCTTATTTTAAAAATTCAACTATGAAGTCCTGAAAGAATCTCTTTTGGTCCGCTCCCCCTAGACTAGGAAAAGCAGATGTCTTAAGCTTTTAGTTTTCAATACGGCATAATTTCAATATAACCTTCATTCAACCTGTTCAAACTGTTCAGCTGTTGGGGTTTGATTAATGGAATTGACTCACAAATGTGTGCAGGCTGGCCAGCTGGTCCAGCCAGCCAGTCTTTGGGTTGGTGAGATTGGCCAGCTGGCTGACATTTCTTGGCTAACAGGGGACCCCAAAATTGCAAATGCTGCTTCTCAGCTATGGGGGAGACAGGAATGAGGCACTGCTGGGTCTCAGGTCTCCAGAGAGAGAAGCAAAGAAACAGCTTCAGGGTTATGGTTAGCAGTCCCTATGTTATGTTTCCGGGAAAAATGACAGGCTTCTTTTCTGGGGTAAGTGGTTGAACCACTTGTTTATCAGGCTTCCAGACACTTCCCAGTATAAGAACTTGTGTTCGATAGTTTGTCTATTTTTTTTAGCTGCTGTGGCTGGTAATTTCTTTGCCAGGACAGACACCAATACATGGGTGTTGAACTCTCAAAATGTCTAGTGCCCTAAGGTCTGGAACAGACTTGAAGGAAGAGAAGTAATCTCTCCTGTGTTCTCAGTACTGCACTGCTGGGCCGTGTGGATGGGAGAGAAGTCTAACTTGGGGTGGGGTAGGAGGAAGAGCCTGGAGCTAGGAGGCTGGTCAGGGAGATTGGCATTGCACACTGGCACAATTACAATTCAAGAGAGAGGGATGTGAAGTTGAGCTAGAAGGACAGATTTCTTAGTCTAGCCTTCACTTTGCTGTCATGTACATAGCTGCTGCTGCACAACTTGCTGGAAAAATGAGTCAGGGTTATGGCAGGGTGTCTCATGCCCTCCTGACAGTGTTGGTTCCTATAAAAATTGATGATATATGCCTGCTGCTCCCACTTGTCCCTTTAGCAAAAAAGTGGCAAAGATCTGTGGGTTGGATCTAAAAGTGCTAACCCTCCTCCTGCTGATCCATGCAGGTTTCATTATGATGCCATGATGGAATTTCTGAGAGTTTTTTTCACCATTACTGATACTTAAAAAAACAGAGAAAAAGTTACACTCAGTGTATTTATTCTGCATTATAGCTACTAAGGTTTTAAAGATGAGGAAATATCAGAATTAACATTGCTGGTGTGTACATTGATCCTTCAGTTACATGGCCTTTGCATATGGATCAAGCACATGCAGCAAAGTGTGGACTCCAGGGGATGCATTAGTAACTTTACTAAATACTAATAAAGAGGAAAAGGGGTGAACCTCAGTCAGGAGAGAGTATAATTGCAGGAAAAAGTTGTTAAATCTACAGGGACTCTTGATCTGCTCACTGATATCTCAGCATGAGCTGTGTTTTTGCAGCTCATGGGTTGTCCAGTAACCACATCAGCTTTGGTAACTACAGCTGCCCTGTAATGGTTGTCTTGAAGAATGGGAGAGTTTCTTCCTGGCTGCCTTCAGTACACACAAGTGGTTTGTACCAAATCGCAGAGGAGGCCTTGGGTTTTCCTGGTTCCTTGACTGGTGTCTTCCTTTCTAGAAGCTTCCTTTTCAACATGGAGACCTACTTTTTCTTTCATTCATATTTAATATCTCTGTGGCAAATAACTTAGCTGTTTACATGGTGTGGTACGGAAGTATTTATTATATTTTTAGCAGTCTGTAATGTAATTTTTACCAGATGAAAAAAATGAGAGGGAGAGCCAGCAGACATCCAATACGTGCTTTGCAGGCTGGAGCTGGAGGATTGGGAAGCTCAACTGAGACAATGCAAAGGTTGCTAAACAGAAACGAGCTGGAAATGCATTCATGAGCAGACCTGTAGTTAATATCATTCAAATAATGAGTAAACTCTTCCATTGAGTAGTAAGCTTTGGGTTAAATCCCTTTTAGGTCCAAAGATGTTTTGTTCAGAGATCTGCATAGGAGGGTATGTGCTTGTAAAGTGTTTGCCATGCTGTGGAGATAGACATAACCTTCACATGTGCTTGGACAAACTGACTAAGTAAGCTATGGTTAGTCAAGGATAAAGTGCTGTATTTTTCATTCAAAAAAATGTAGTTTCATTTTAATAATCTATAATGTTAATAAGGCACTAGGAAATTTGTGATATATTGTGTAAACATAGTAAAGTATTGGGAAAACTCAAGTTCACTAGAGATTGGCTATTAAATATTTTCGGTGAAGTGAAACAGCTCAAGGCTGCCAAAAATGACCCAACTGGCAGATTAATAAACTGAGGATTCACACTCTTGATTTGTAAATATAGATAGTAAAGCTCAGAAGTGGAGTCATTAATAGACCTTATCTGTCAGTAAACTTTCTTTTTCACACTGTAGAAGTAGTGTCTTTAAAACAAATTCTTCTATGAAGAGGTCAACAATGTAACATTTGTACTGTTATTCCAAAATATTCTCAGTTGGAAAAAAGAGCTTTTAGAACTGGTTATCAAACTGATTCTCTTAACAATTATGGAAAATTTTGCTTGCCTCAAAATCTGTCTTACCCCAAAACTCAAAGTAGACCTTACAATAGGTGTTATGAAACCGAAGCACCAAAGAGAGGTTGTATCTTGAATGTGATAGATCAATGCCAACATTGAAATATTCCAAATTTCTTCAATTTTATTTTTTCAGTGGATCTGATTTTGCATATTCAAACTTTGTTAGTCTCACCATTCTCCTGAGTATTGTGAACTCTCATTTTTTCTTTTTCCCACAACCAAAATGCTACCTCCTATAGCAAAATCCATGGTGTTACCCCATCATTTCTGTTTTGTTTAGCTGGGGATTTGGGGAAAAAAACAATCAAATACATCCTCTTAATAGATCTGCATAGAGATTACAATCCAGGGAAACTCTCTAGACAAAAATAGCATTTTTCTTCTGTTTGTGCATTGCCAAGCACACTGAGGTCCTGGTTTATGATTTCAACTGAAACAGTACAATTATTCAAAGTAGTAATGTAGGCCTACTGAATTGAATTATGAAGATCATTTGATTTCAACTTGGAGAGCATGTCCTGGCCCTTCCCATGGACCAGGGCCTTATTGTATGAGCTGCTGTAGTTAGGAAATAACTGTGTTCTGTCTTTCTGTACAAACAGGGCATCAGGCCCACTGGTTTAAAGGTACTAGATATTTTTAAGCTGCCATGAAAAACAAGGCAAGGGTTTGTGTTGTTAGGAAGAACTTCAAAATGTGCCCAAATTTCAGCATAATCCTTTTCAGAGTAATAAATTTGGAATTGAGGAGACACCCCCCCCCAAGTTAAGAATGTGTATTTAAAAAAAAAAAAAAAAAGAGAGAAGGACAGCCTTTTCAGCCTTTCTTTCCCTGGATGGCAGTTATCCAAGTGACATCCCACCAAAGTCACTGGAACTGCTCACAGGAGTATGGGTTAACCCATGCAGTTCTGAGTGTCTCGTTTATTACTTCAATGTCATACTTACTTAAATTGATGCACTTTGGTATTCAATCCACTATTTATGAGGGTTGCTTTGCAATTTTACATTTATCTCAATTTTGACAATGCAGGTATGAATATCACTTATGCTTTTGTTTAGAATTGCTTTTAATTTGAACAAAGTTGGATTACTTTAAACAAAAGGAATTAGGAATCTTTCTTTTAAAAGCAGAAAAAAACCCACACAGCCACTTTGACTGAATGTAAAAGGAACCTATGCAGAGAAAGCAGAATTCTTTTTGCACTACCAGCACAATTTTCTTTATTTCACATTGTGTATGTAAGAATAGAGTTACCAGAATGTACACCAGCTCTGTACAAGAAATAAAAATAAATTAGTAAGCGTATAATAGAGTGAATATTGTTATTAACTACAGATAAGGTTTTCATAGTGCTTCTCTGACATATGGAGAAATGCCTGAGAACTTATGGAGTGGAGAGAGAAAGAAAAAGAAGAGGGGAAAAAATACATGCAAAGCCACTCGGGTAGAGTTATGCAGATGACCTTATCAGGGCAAGCAAAAGGCCTCTCCACCATGCCTGCCAATTAGGAAATAGCAGCTATGGACATACTCAACTCCCTCTTAGGAGATGCAGCTTTAGCCTGCGATGTTGGCAACCATACTGTGAAAGGAAATTAAAAATTATCTCCTCTTTTATGTCTTTTTAAGAGGTTGGCAGAGATATTAAATGAATCCTGAACAGGATAAGCACCCTGATGGTATTCCAGTACCATTTTTACAATTTCATATGGGTTCTAGCAAGCAAAGGGAGCAAAGAAACCACTAGGCTTTGACAGGGGTACAGAAATAGTCCCAGATTTCTTTGAAGGCACTGGTGTCCCTCCATCCTGACTCCCATTCTGAAGTGAGAAGGGAAGAAGAAGCTCTTCCTGCTGTTCAGCCCAAGTCAGCCTGCCTGGTCAAGGTGTGCTGCTCTCTTTGATTAAATACACTCTCACAGCTGGTTGAGCCAAAGGGAAACACAGGAAAGCAGCATCTGATCTTACACAGATTTTTCCAAACACCAAAGTGTGTCAAGATTTCTGAAGTGTTTTGGTGTATAACACAAATGGAAGCCATTAGGTTCAAAATTAGCAATATGAGCCTTCTGATGTTCTGAGAAACTTTTCTCTCCTTTTTAGTGCCTTGCATACTACTCTTAGCACTGCAGCTAAATTTTTAAGATTACCAATTACCACTGATTTTCACAGGAGATGCAGACATGCTTTCCAAGCCAGTATTTTCAAAACCTTGGGCAGGCATTAACTAGTCACTTGCTTAACATTCAGCTGGGTGAATTAAATTAATGGTCAATACGACGTTCATGAGGATTTTTCATAGCTGGGGTTTGACTCTGCCTCAGTTGTCCAGAGGCAGCCAGAGGTTGTGGTCAGATGAATGGGTTGGCTGAAGTGTTAACTCTGGATTGGGTGCACACCCTGAGAGTGCATCCAGTGTGTTAATGCTGCTTTATTAAAGTCACTGCTTCCCAAGCTTAAAAGATAACCACACGAGTAGCATTACTTAAGCAAGAAGGCAAAGACTGAAAAAACCAGTGTGATCTTTCTGCCATGCAAAAAGAAGAACCCAAATGATTTTGTCTTCCTCCCCTTATCCCCATAGTTAGAGAGAGAATGTCCTGAGGAACTGGATTTAGTGGAGATTAACAGAGTCATCAGAAATGTGTGTGCATTGGTGCTCCCAGGCTGTGGGTACTGCCAGACCACTGGGGAAGCTGCAGGGAGAGGCATTCCTCAGTACCCAGCATAAGCTCTGAGCCTTGAAGATCCTTCGTGTTGCATGGAGATGGAGGCTGTGCAAAAAAATTTAAAAAATTAACTCAATCAGTGACCTGAATTTGAGAAAGAACTAGAAACTGTGATGCAGAGGAACTGTGCTCCTGTCCCAGTCAGGGCCAACACTGCATCTGCCTCTCTGGGCAGTACAGTCTGGGCACTGTGTTCACGTGTGTATCTTTGACAAAAACAAAACAACAGAAAAGGAACTATGTCTTGCTAAATGCAGGTGCTTTGTGTGCAGCTTTGCACTAAGTCCTCTGCTGATTTGGTCTCTAGTGTGAAAATCCCTTCTCTGGATACGAAACTGAAGAGGCAGAAAGATGCACAGATACACAGAAAAGTGCTGGCATGCACCGTTTTGGACTCTGGCCTTAGGAATGTGTGTCTAAATCCATTCTTCTAGATCCCATCTTCGTTTGGTTTTCAGAACTTCTTTCCTTAAGGGCTAGTTCCTATGTGGAGTTTTAATGCTGCTTACTGAGAACAACTCGTTTCTCAGTATTTCTCCAGGTTAGCAACTGTTATAATTGCTGCAGGGATGCCGTTTAGCAATGAATGGGAGGCAGTGAAGTGACAGTTGTTCTGCATGCCAGCCCTTCTCTTACACACAGAGGCTCACTTAGAGTTCTACAAGAGAAGGGGGAAAGGCAGAGTAACAGTGCTGTGATTTTTTTTTTGTACAGTGCATGCTGCTCACTCCTTGTTTTCTTTCTGATAACACCAAGGTATTTATATGCAAACAAAAGGTCCTCTTGCCGACTCAGCCTCCTCCTCCTATCTGATTCTGTCAGCAGAGTTGCAAAAGCATGACCGTGAGTGCTAAATGAATAAGGTTAAGGTTGGACTGAAAAAAAAAATCTCTTCTTCACATAATGTGCACACCTCAGGGGTAGTGGGGGGGGAGAAGTGAAAATCTAGAAAAAATTCAAAATCAGGCATCACAAAACACTTTCTTAAAAATTAATCACAGTCCTTTCTTTTGAGAATTAATCTTCAAGGGAAGTAGTGTTTCCAGGACCTAAATTAACTAATTTGTTCATAGCAGGGAAGAGACAATATTGAACAGTATCAACCTAAAAATTGCCCATTCAAGCTGCGTCAGAGAAAGAAAGAAATACTGTAATTTATTAAGGAATAAGCCTTTTTCTGAATGTCCATTGTTTGGTTATCCAAACACCTGAATATCAAGAGTTTAAATCTTTTCTGAAATTGCATTCATGTCCTCAGAAGCTCTGCATGGTGTTAAACACATGTGTGTTTTCATGAACACACAGCATTTGACTCTATGCTCTATGTTTATTATCTGCCAGAGTGGTGTGAGACATCTAGAGTTTGCAGATTTTTTCAGGGCTTCACAGGAAAATTTTTGGCACTTTGCATTCCCTAATGTCATTTTCTGTGAAATTGCTGAAGAAGGCTTCTCCCACTCCTCAAATTAACAATGTGCCCGTGTCTGCATTTCTGCACCATGCTGTCAGTGCTAAACTGGTTAACCCCAGTTATGTGGGGAAAAGAACAAATCAAAATCACATTAATAAGCAAAGCATTTTAGAAAAGTAGTTTTACACTTGCAACTTGTTAAGAAGAAAGGAAAGACCTGGGAATGTCAACTTGCTTTGCACTAATGTGCATCTATTAGCTTAGTAATTTCTGTAATGTAGGAATTATAAAAACAGGGAAAAGCTAAGGCAACCTGAAAAGTTAAGTTAGAAGGTATCTTTTCTACAAAACATAGTTCACTATCCTTCCCTCATGTTCATGTTTGCTTCCTACAGTCTTACTTCTCCAGTCTTTCTACTCACTCTGCTCCCTGCTGTCTCCTGCTCATAGGCATGCACACTTTGATCTGGAGCCTGCAGTCCTGTTGCAATCTTGATTTTACTCCTGTGCTTTGTTTACCAAGAAATCTCCCTTACTCTGATCTAACACTGAACAGCATTTCCAAAAATTACTATCGCTGCTACGGTTGGCAAAAACAGCTTTCATGGGTACTTATTTGTGACACAGTGAGTTTAACTAAAGAGAGGGTGTCCAGGCAAGTGTTTCCTAGTAGGATAGAGTATATTGCATCAGAGATGCTCAACTTCAGACAAGTCCAGGCACAAGAACAGTAGGTCCAAATGATGGATTTTAAAAATGGCATTCTGGCTTTTGAAAGTTGGTTTTGAGTCAGTCTTCCCAGGAGAGCAAAAACTTGAGATGATTTGGAAGTTACGATACAAAAGAATGAAGGAAAACTAGTTTGGACTTTGTAAATCAAGCACATCTTGAAGCATTGGAAGAATGGAAGAGAAATTACTTCACAGAGACACTCATTGTGATTGTCTGAGTTTTTGTGAATGGAAGTGGTGCATGAACAGACAGACCTATAAATCTGGATTTCTGCAACAGATAAGATATCCTTCAGAGAGTTGACTGAAATTTGCCAGTATACTGGGGAGCACTACTATGAAAATTTTAATTAAACAACTTGGTGAAAAAGTATTTCAACTCCATTTTCATAATATCTACATAATCAAGTGTATGCGAATTCCAATAGATTCAGTTAGTTCCTGGGGGGACCAGAATTGTATGCACACCATCATGTTGTCACTTTGCTTGTACATTGAATCCCTTCCCTCTCCTGTCTGTTTGTATTGTAATGTCCTCCAGGCAGGGACTCCTCCATATTCAATGTTTTATACTACCTGGCACATCTCTGAGCCGTGTAAAGAAGCCATTAGATGTTACTAAGTATTTCTGTCACAGGTGGTATCATTTGATTTTCTTTCCCAATACTTATTTAGGTTGCTACACCTTACCCCTTCAAAAGAGATGGCACTGTTAGTGGGACTGAGAGGGGTAAGTTTCTCACTCCTCCCTGATGTCACAGCTCCACAGCCAATCCCAGCTCAGCTCTGGGACTCACAGCTGCAGCACACAGTGCCACTCTCAAAAGACGGGGTCCCTTTCCCCTTGCACATTTGCAGTAGTTCGTTTGCGACAGCAAGCACAGGGATGGCCATCCTTCCTGTGGAAAAGGAAGGGTGGAAAAGACAGAAATCCTGAAGATAGCTTCACTGCTGGCAAGGTCACTAGGTGTACTTGCACAATAGGTTTAAATGGTATTAAGAATTGTGAATCTGTGATGATTCCAGTTACCCATCGTTCCTAGGTAGGCAGTCTCTCCCACTGCACCTTTAGCATGGCAAGAAACCGAAAAAGCAGGATGAGAAAGAACCTCCGTGTGATTTATCTCATCCATCTGTTTTCCTTTTCATTCAAAGCTTGATCCTTTACTGGAACTGTGTAGGTAAATTATTTGCCTCTATTGACATTGCAGTAGTTTTTACGGCCCTGGAAGCAACCTTTTCTCAGAGACATCATCAAGATTAAACTCAAGTAATATAGCAAGCCCATGCATTATTTTCCAGTGATATAACACATGTTCTGTAACAATACTAGCTGAAGCATTTTCTCCCTTCTCTGTTACCACATCCACCTGTTACTCTTTTTGCAATTTGCCACCTCCCTGCCAGTTGTGTTGACCTACCTGTTAGAGCAGTTGTGCTCTTAATCTGCTCAGAAAGCTGATCTGGCAGAAACCAATGTACAAGTGTACTTAAATATCTCTCTCACGAAGATCACAGCATAGCTCCTCCACCAATTGCACTGGCACATCAAAGTGATGGCCAGAAAACATTACGAAGTCAGCACTGTCATGGAACACTACATGTTGTCCAAGCTGTCGCCTAGAATGAGCTAGTTTGAAGGACACAATAGTCATTGCAAACATCCCAGCACCGAAATAGAAATTATCATCTTTGTTCTAGCTCCTTCATATCAGACAGAATAAGAGAAAGGGATTCCAATACACCCAGTTCAGGAGAGGGGCTATCTCCTTCCAGCACAGTACTCCAACAAGACACCTCTGAAGCCAGAGAGGAGAAACTAGAAGTGTGTATTTCTGAGATCTGAGGCTGTCATGGAGAGGTAGCCATAGGTCACACAAGTGTGTATCTGCACAGCAGTCAGAGTTGTCTTGGTTTCACAGCTGACCAAGAGTTGGCTGAAGCCATAGTACTGTTAGACTTCAGCATGAGCTAGCTACTGTGCTGAACATGCAGCTTATGCCCATGTTGTGTTTGGCACCTCAGGGAGCTAGTTCAGATGGCATCCTAGGGATGACTTCAAGTGCTGCAGCCATGCCTCTGACTGCAGGGTGCCACATGTCTTTGAGACACACAGCACAACATCCTAGCTACAATCTGACAAGGATCTGACACGATTTTGCATGCTGTACCAATTAATAAATTTCATTTATTATTACTTGAACAGTATTTTCAAGTGGTCCCAAATAGAAGCAGTAGTGCCTCAACTTCATGAGACTTGCATAGAAATAATAAGCCACTTTTTTGGGGGGCCCCAGTATGAGAAGTTAGTGGGTATGCTGACTAGCTTCAGAGCAAGCAGGAGTTAAATGCTGGAGAGGAAGCAATTCTCAAGGCTGCAGCAAAGATAATCATCATAATTTATCATCTGATAATCAGAGAGCACACTCTTAATTTGTTCTCATTATCAATGTATTTCAAGCACAAGTACCTTAGTACAAGAGGCCTTTCTGTGCACAAGTTGCACTGGAAAGCTAAAGGGTTCCATATGAATGTAATGCAGTTACTTCTTCTCCTGCATGGGTGATGTGTTGTAGTGCAGTTTGGAGTCCATCTCAGTGTCCTCCTTGTCTCCCAAATGTGGAAAAGGACCCCCAGCATCTAAAGCTGTTGTTTTAAGCATTTGACCTTTCTCTAGAACAGCAGTGTGTTCTTGGAGAAATGACTGACAGTTATAAGAGCTGTAGGGATTTGGTTCATTAAGGAACCATCAAGAAATGAAGCTAAATCTGGAGTTTTTAATCATGTCAGGACTCTGGTTTGCAGCATCTTGGGAACAAGAAATGTCTGCAGCATTCTAAGAGTGAGCTTTTACCTTTAAAGATGTGTTTCAGAACTAAACATGCTATACAGTCTGCAAAGTTGTAATTTGCACCGTTTCCATCAGTAATTTAATGTTTAATGTCATCTGAAGGCAAGTCTTCACATAAAGCTCAGAAGAACTTGTATACTGGTGGATTGCAGCGGCTGTTATAGCCCTCCTGCACTGGGACTCTGAAGGAGAATGCATGCATAAGCAAGAGGTCCAAAAGCAAAACCAACTACAGTAGAAGTATGCCATACTTTTACCATGTGCTGTTGGTAAAATTTTGTCTACAGTGATTTGCTTAATGGTTACAGGCAAAGCAAGCCATGATTCTGGCTGTGCTGCCAAAATCTGCAAGTACAACTGCAGCTTACAGGTGTTGGAGCCCCAGTGCAGAGGAAGCCAAAAGACAACATCTTGCTGTTACGGCATAGACTGTTCTGTAGTGGAGCTGGCCTCATATTCCCTGGAAACAGCCTGGAAAACATGCCCTTTGTATACATACTCCCCCCCTCCCCAGCTCTCACAGTCACAGTTGAGTTAGGAAACAAAGTCCCAGCCAAAATTCCTTATTGGAAAGGGACCCAACTGCTTCACGATGTGAGCCTCTGAGAACAAAATTTCCTTGTAAGAAAAAGGCAGCTTCTTAATACGGAGGATTACAGTGTCTTGCAGTTGTTGGTGGTGTTTTGTTGATATGTGAAACTGAGATTTCAAAACTTTTCCACTTGATTCAGCTGTACAAAAAGGATTTACTAATCTCTCTCTTACAAAACGGTAGGATCTCTCTAAGTTTGCAGCCACTGGAAGATTGAGGTGACGTAGCTGATGGTAGGTTAAAGTGATAAATTGCTGAAAGTAACCATCTTAATTTTAGGCAGGTGTATTCACTGCAGCTAGCAACTCTTTCTTCAGGTTTTCACATCTTTCAGGAACGTTGATCAGGTGCCTAAAACCTGAGCTTTCAGTTCCATCACCAGTATTAGTGCTACGTCCTGTTAGCACGGTAATAATCTGAACACCCTGCTCCACTGTACGACAATTAGGCAGCAGGCAAAACACTTAAGTAAAACCACATGTAGGTCAAGGCTACCGAGATCAATTTATTTCTAATTACTTACAAATCTTTAACACCCCAGCCGGGGAGCAAGGCCATATTGGGTTAAAAGAAAGAAACAGCACATATTGACCATGCATTCTAATATAGAGTTGGGTTGTTTACCTTTAAATTAGTGTTGCCGGGATGCATCAAATAATTGATACAGAGAGCAGGAAGGAAAAGTAGATGTTAAGAATGTAAAGATGCTCTGCATTTGGCAAGTTGTAAAGAGGAGCAGAGTAGAGTTCCTGAATTCAATCCCTCTTATAAGAGATTTAGTGTATGGGCAGGCATTCAGTGACTTTGTTCCTCACATCTATAAAACAGATATAACAATGTAATCTGTTTGCAGTTGAAAGGCACTGTGTAATGTAAATGTGCAAGTATTACTAATAGTAAGTATCAGCAGTGGCCATAACCAATACAGAAAAACCATAAAGAATGTTTATTAGACCTGATTTTTTGACCTGGATTAAGACAGATTGATTTGAAACAATAATGAGTTGCTGAGAAGAAAATTGAAGTTTTTATAATCCTTTGACTTCTACTGGCAAAACTGTTTTCTTCTGGCAGCATTGTCTTTTGAGCTAGCTACTCTATGACATTGTCAGGGCTCAGCTACTTTTGTTTTGGATATAGTTTTTGCACATACAAGGAAATACACAACAGAAGACATTTCTTTCAGCTCCTTTTGGAATGGCGCAGTAGGAAAGCAATGTCTGCTCCATGGACAACAGCCAAAAATTGGTTGAGAAGTCAGCAGTGGATTAAGACTATAACTGGGAGCAGATTGAAACCAACATTTCCCCATTCCACTGCCACTGCTTGTGTTGCACAAACTGCTCTGGTAGGAATATCATAGTCACCTACCTTCTGCCTCCTGGCACAGCACGGAGCAAAGAGAGCGGTCATCTGCGAGTTCTTTCCTGTGTGCAGCAAATGTGGTGGCAGCTAAGTGTCTGCAGTGGCCAGATGCCATTATGCTGTCCATGGCTCTCTGAACTGCTGTTACACTCTGGCCTTCTCTGAATGTGGTACCCAGATGCAAATGCCAGCCTTCACTGTGCCCTGGAAGTAGACCTCTTTTGAGGCTTCTATGAAAGTTTTGCAAACAACATGAGAGGAAGCCAGAGCTGTTTGCAGAGTTCTTGAAAGCTCTTGGACGTAGCTCATGGAATAAGTGCCTAAAAAACCTGCTGGTCTTTTCTTCACCTCTGTGGTTGCTTGCTTCTTTGGTAGTTTTTCCCTTTCAGAACCTCAAACCCTGACCACTTCAACAAACATACCAGCACTATTACCCAGACTGGTTTGTCCTGTCCTGTGTATTCTTTTATCAGGCTGCCTGTCAGCAGCAGGTAGACTGCTCCAGCATTATGACATTTTCTGACTGATCCCAAAATGGGGCAGCTCAGAGAGGATGGAGGGTTACATCCTAACGTCCACTCATTCTATAGGCTAGTTCTGTATGATTCAGTGCAAACGTAAGGGGAACAAGCGGCTGCTATAGGTCAAATACAGATCTCAGAAGAAATTCAGCACAGATCGCCACATGAAATCACTGGGGTTGCACTAGAGGCTTTATTCTGACATCAGCTACAACTCCAAGGACTTCAGGAATTGATCAGCAGTGTTCAGGGACTTTTCTGACTTGCTAGAGTGGGGGGTCTTAGGCATAGCTGAGTGATTTTGTCTGAGAGAGGTACTTCAGTTACTAACCTGTCTCTGCAACTAAAAGGGTTCGGCTATAGAATGAGAAGGAATATGTTCTTCATTTTAAATTCTGTAGTGTGTGGCCTTTCCTCCCTCCTTTACTATTAACACAGACTTCAGATTTTTAGGGTTTTGTACAGGTGACTTCATCTGCCATCATTAATCGGTGAGCTGTCTCAGCCCAGCAAGCTAATTTAAAGTCATACTTGTGCATTTGATCAGCAAATGCAAACCATGTGTAATGTCAGCAGGTGATGGAACACGGGATTTTCACTTCAGTTCCAGAAAGGGCCATAGTTGCTTCCAGGAAGCTGAGCTTGGCACTGGGTGTGGGCAATTGAAAAGATTTATTTCCCTGGATGAGAGCTTAGAGCTTGACCATTCTAATCGAGCATTTTCCAATCAATATGTTTCTTACAGACTTTCCAATGGCTGCATTAGGAAAGCAATTTTATTTATTTTATGACCCTGAAGCCCCAAGGGATTCGGGTGTGTCAGCTTTTCAGGGTCTGTGTACAGACAGTGAAAGGGGAAGGGCTAGGTCACAGGGCAGCACACACTAGCAAAGTCAGCATGGCAGAAACCCAGCACAGAGCTTCACTTTGTTTCTGCAGATGTCTGCATACATGAAGGCCTCAGGAGCAAGCACAGAGCATTACCTGCACTTTTGCTCTACCTCTAATACCCTGTTCAACAGGATACCAGGAGAAATAAGCTTATGTCTTTTATTTCAGATTACTACTGAAAAAGCTGTTTCACCCTCTGTTCCTAGCAGTGTAGGAGGCTTCCAAAGCCTTTTCATTATGGTTACAGGCAGTTTCAGACCTTTTCAAAGGACATACAAGCCTTACTTATGGTCTCTCTTCCTGCCCATCACACAACTCCTCTCTTCCCTATCTAATAATCTGTTCCTCAGCAAGACCCTTAAAGGTGCATTTTCAGGTGCTTCCATGCATTTCCCTTGTACCAGTTTGTACTCACTTCCCAAATAATTCTCTCTGAGGATTAGCCAGGATTAACCTTTTCTTCATTTTCTACCTTTGCTTATCTCTGAGGACCACTGCAGAAGCAGTGGCTATTCATTGCTGCTGGGTTGCAGGTATTGCCTCATCCTATATAGAGAGCTGGCTCTGCAGTACCTGAGTCAAGTGGCACCTGAGGGAAGGAGCAAGTGGTCAGGCACATCACTGCACACCAGACCTCTGTCCCCTACTCCTAACAGCAAGTGCACAGACCACCAGCGATACAGCGTTTATCCTGTGGCAGGGCTACATCTTCCACCCGTATGCCAACGCAAGAGCAGTCCCAGAAGGCACTTACTTACACTGTCCATCTGCATGGGAACATGCCATAGCTTTCTGTCACCCATTTCCCTCCTCTGAGGAATTAGAAAAGCTTCCTGAGAAAGCAAGATCCTTAACCTTCCTGCCTTTACTTTCCACAGCGGTGAGAGTTCTGAAGAGCTGCTGAGCACCCTGTGGGTTGGAGCCTGCCAGTGTTGGGCACTATGGGGAAGGCACTTGTGGTAAGAGATCGGTGCAGCAGCTCCAGCAGAGAATTGCTGCTTCAGGAGGACCTCAGTGCCCAGCTTGGCCTTAAATTTGAAACGGCCTTCAGCACTGAGCTCAGCACAGCCCTTTTCAGGGAGCAGCATGTCATGGATTGTTCTGTCAGGTTCGAGCATGATACCAGAACAGGGTCCCTGGCAGCAACAATCAGTATCTCTGAATAGGGAACCAGAGAGCAGCAGACCCAGCACCACAGGAATATTGAACCATAGTCATTTGAAGAAGCTGTGCAGCATTTTGCACTTTAAAAGCATTTCAGATGTTAACTGGCAAAGCCCCATGACAATTCTTTGCATTTTGGTAGACCAACTTTTCAAAAAAAGATATGAGAGACAAAGGGACTTTTAAAAGGTGCTCTGGGAAAAGGATTTAAATCTAATCATATGTGGTTTTTTTTTAGACTGTGTTGCCTTTACACAGAAATGAAGAAAAAACACAACCTCTTGCCCCACTCCTGCTTGACATACACCATCATACTCAGAGCTACATATTATGCTGTATGGGACATGGAAAAATTTTGTTAATCGGTAACAAAAAAGAGAGCATCAGTTCCTAAAGAGTTAGTTGGTAGCAGACTTTCAAGTCTTCTGAACTTCCCCATCATCATTTTCCCACTAATGGCTCAAAGTACTGTGCTACAGACAGAGCTGGCCTCCTTCATGCTGCCATTGATGATGCATCTGTCCCTGGGTATTCAGAAACCAGCTGCTGATTTGCATACACTGTCCCTTTTGCTGTTTACCCAACCATGCTAAGTAGTTTTTGGTGTGGGAGTGCGAACAATTCTGTCTGCCCTGCAGAAAGAAGGGATAAATGAGAGGTCTGTCTTTACTCCCTTCTCATATCATCATCCTGCCTGCCAGGCAGCCAGGCGTGAGGGTGGAGAGCCTCGCTGAAGAGGAACAAAAAGTTAGATGACATTTACTACGAATGGTGCTTCCATCACGCATGCTGTCATGTAGCTGTGTCCTCATATCGAAACTAAAACAGAACAGCAGCTCTCAGTGGTTCTCTACATCACATTTTACATTGGATTTGTGCCTTCAGATTGTTCCAAAATGAGTCAAGGTGAAAAGAGCCTGTGGTACATTATAGTTCACATTTTAGATGTATCTGTTACATGCACTGTACATAGCAACTCATACTGTAAAATACATACCTTGTCTTCCCAACCAAAGAAGGAGATGCTGAATATGAGTGCTTTGCAAGGTTCAAGGTTGGCTACATCTCTTCAAAAAACAAATTTTTAACCCCACCAAAACTCTGTGGTCAGATGCAAATATTGCTGGCTGTGTAGTTCAGTGTGCAGAAGGTTATACTAGGTGAGCAGAGCGCTCCTCTTGTTCATGCCTCTGTCACTTGGTGTAAGTGCTAAACATGTTTACTGGCTACTTCAAAGTGTAAATTACCTCATCAGCTCCTCTCCATTGTACTTGGATTTGCTGCTTGGGAATAGAAAGGAATGAAGTATGGATTACTTCTGCACTCCAGATGGTTACCAGCTTGTGCCCTGCAGCATGAGAGTTGATCATTCCCACCATTTATAAGGTAGCTAGTGTAACAGGTGTTAGAAACAGGATTTCAGGTGAGGAATATGCCGCAGAAGTAGATAATCTCTTAAGACACCGGTGCACCAGCCTGCGGCATTAGAAAGGTGAGCACGAATTTTGCTCCCTGTTTAATACATATGAAGCTGTCAGCTTATAAACATGTCAATAAGTTACTGCATTTTACTCTGCTGGAGGTGGTGCTTGGAAACGGACAGAAGACAGAAAATGCACTGAATCTCACAGAGCCAGATTTAGATGGGTTACACACCTTTGTCTAACCTGCTTTCAGCTATTGAGTTCAAGGAGGTTTTATTGTTTATTTTTACACTATAGAGATGAGGAGGCCACAGTTGGGAATGCTTGCCAGATTTCAACCAGCAGAGCAATGCCAGAGATGGGAGCGGAGACAGGTCTGACTCTCAGGTCAAAATTCACCCTGTGAAGTCCTTGGCAACGCTGGCCACCAAGAGGGCAGGCTGGGAGAAGGGCAGCTTCCCCTGTATCTGATCTGCACCTACTGAAAGCAGCAAAACCTTCACACTGATTTCAACAGTCAGTTCATCAGGCAAAACTCTGCCCTCATTTTGCAACACAGCTCTCATTTTCCCCATTTCATTCTGCTTGGTAAATATCTTTGTTAGTTGAAGACACTGCTGTTAGCTTTTGCAGAGAATAAAGCTAGAGAGATAAAAAGAGCCCATTTTCCTCCACTGTGTGCATGAGACTAAAAGAGAAGATGGAGAGGGGAAAATAAGAAACAGCGTCCAAAGAAGAAAAATAGTGTGAGCGGGATTAAGTTTTCTTTCATGGACAGTACAGGAAACCATTTTCAGGACCTACTGATAACAATGTACACTGTGCTGTAAAATCCCTTCAGCTGCAAAGCCAACCTTCTCATGACCTTGTTTTCACACAACCAAGTAGTTTTTTTTAAGAAAGGTCCAAGAAGGTGGCATTACAAGTTCAGCAGATGCTGTACTGCACATGAAGGAATTATTTTTTGAATGACAACTTCTGAAGAACTTTTAGGAACACTGGTGTACACCCCTAGAAAAGCCTCCTGTGACTGAACTGGTTCAGCCTCACAAAACAAATGGGCATGCAGTGGGGACGTGTTTTTGAGAAACTAACTTCCCAGGAAAGCAGCAGTGCAGGAAGGGAGGGAAACAGAAGAAAAAGCAATCCATCTAGGAAAAAGCAGTTAACTTCTTTTATAGCACCTTATGTCTTCCACACAATGTAATTATTTAATTACGGTGTCACGTCATGGATGGAGAGATGTGGCTCATCCACCCACTCATTTTAGTGACAGCCAAACTGAATTAGACTGGCTGCTTGCTGATTCTTAGTAGTTTCAAGTGGTCCGAGGTCATATTTTACTTTTCTCACAAGCTTCAGCGATGCTGCTGAAACCCAGCAGAGACCTGATTTGCAGTGTGAAGCGTTGGGTCTCTTTCAGAGTAGCCAGCACAGCTCGTGGCTTGTCCCAGTCTAACTTACCTGGCTGCTCTGGGTCTAGCACCTCTCTTTTAACATGGTACTTTTGCATTAGTTAGACGGATGGCAAAAGTACATTGTCACCAGCACATGGGAAATGTTGATCTGTGTTTGTACAGGGAGTGGTTTATTTATTACGTTGATGTATATATAAGGGAGCACACACCTCATGTGAAGTTATCATACAACTCTGTCCTTGTCAACCTGATTTTCCCAGTGATGTTTTCTTTTGTTTCATGCCTCATCTTGTGAAATGCACATCAGAAGTCTGGTTAGATTTCTACACGACAGTTCTCCTTTGGGCAATTTATGACTTGCGTGTCATGGCAAAGAGGGAGGCAAAAGAAACCACACAAGAGTATTTCAAGCACTCCTCAGATGGTCTTTTAAAACCCTTTTGTATGTTGTAGTCTGGCTGCATCATGTCTTACTTCTTTCTCTTTTAGCTACAGTCAATGTGCATGCTGCCTAGCAGCAGCCTGGGGTCTGGAGTGTATTTTCTGCAGGAATAGCTCTGTATTCAGCAAAAGATGAACCTCATTCTGGGATTTCAGATGATGGTTTCCATGTCTCTGAGCAAATCTGCACCTCACCTCAGTTCAGGCTCTTTGGAAAGAAAGGTCCTACAGAAAGCTCTGACCCAAATAAGCAGACCCTAATTCATAGGGGAAATAGAATTCAAATATTTCAAAAATAAATAATTTCTACTACTTGTTTCTGTGTGGCACATAATACAGTGCAGTTGAAAGCCAGAGGAAATTCTTGCTACTGCCATGCAGAGGTCCCTTCTTTAGGTCAACTCTGATCCTTTCTCAGGCATGATCTCAATTCCTTTTCTGACAGAGGTTCAGTTCTGTATGCAGCTGTGATTCTGGGACTTTCCGAAGCCATTGTTTGGGAATCTGGCATAGCCGAAGAATGCAATTCACTGCATGTTACCTCTTGCTAAAACAGAAAAAAAGAGTTGCCTATCTGTTAAAGAAGTAAAAACCAAACCAAAACAGGAGTGGTACAACTCTCCCAGGTTTCTTTTAGTGTTTGGTAGGAAGAGGGTAATCAGATCTCAGAGAATGGTGTGCCAGGAAGGAAATTTCTTCCCGTGTGCAGCATACAATCAGCCAGGTGCAATACAAGGAAGGGAGGTTCATCTTCCTCTGAAGCATAAGGTACTAGCTTCTGCCAGAGTCTGTGTACCCGAGATCTGATCACATACAGCAAATTTTATGTTCCTATGCACAGTGGGTAAGCTTTGTAGCAAGTCAAACAATGAGTCATCTCACCAGGGGAAAAAAAAGAGAAAGCTTTTATCACCCAGTGGATTGGAGATAATCTCTCTACTTGGGTAGTTTCCTTCTATCAGGGGAAGGAAACTATTTAAATTTGTCTGGAGAACAGATATTGAATTGTCTTACCTCCAAAGCTTCTCTGCCTGGGCCCAATAAAGACAAAATTTTGATGGTAACTTTGTTGGGCCCCTGTGAGTAAACACAATAGCCTAGGCTCTATCTGCTGTACGAGCTGGCTGGGAGAAAGGGAGTGCCAGATTCTCTTTGGCACCCTGGAAAATCTGTGCCCAAACCAATAGATATCCCTGCTATTTTGCCATAAAATTATATATCCCCTTCTATGGACAGAGTTACATTGCTAATATTTTATACAGTGCTAAAGGTGCCACAGTTTCAGTACTGGTTTTCCTCTGTAGTGTGGGAATAGCATCTGCTAATGTGATGGCATCTGGAGGAGGAGTGGGCCTGTCTGAATACACCTCTCTCAACCATACATGGACTGATAATGGCTTACAGACACACTGTTACAGAGGCTGTGTTAAGCAGCCCTTCCTTACAGACCCCAGCCACCTATAGGGAAGTCACAGCTCTTTTGCATCTGACAACTTCTTGTTATTTTTCATCCATAAATTTACAAGGGGTGTGAAGAGAGAGCACACTTCTCTTCCATGAAAGGATACACACCAAGGATGGATGGGGCCAAGGACTTTGCCTGCTGCCTGCTCTGCACATTACAAGGAGCAGTTGGAGGAAAACCCCACTGCACAGTGGAAATCTGAAATGAAATAATTTCTTAGGAGCTTTTTTTCAGGATGCTGAGGCAGTTCTTGTTTCACAGTATGTCACAGATAAACCAAGGTGCCTAAACTAATGAAGTATTTCACAGTCCAGCGCTTAGAGTAATTCTGCATCAATACGACATTCCTCTCCTACACTTTCCCCTGAGACTTTGTACATTATGGTGTGGGAGGAAAGGGGGGTTCACTGACACTTACCCACATTCCTCTGCCTTGCCTCAATTTGGTAACACAGTCACGGTCTCTTCCTGCCACAGGTTTGCAGCCCGTTTACTGGAGCAGGGAGGATGTGGCACAGTGGCTCAGGTGGGCGGAGAAGGAGTTTTCCTTGAGGCCGATTGAGAGCAACACTTTCGAGATGAACGGCAAGGCTCTGCTGCTCCTGACCAAAGAGGACTTCCGATACAGGTCTCCTCATTCGGGTGAGAATTTTTTACAGAAGCTGTGATTGAAAAGAGAGAGGAAACTGCAACAAAAGCTGAACAGGGTCATAGGAGGAAACAGTCGCCTTTATTGAAGTAGACTGGGAAAGGGAGGGGAGACAGAGGATGGGGACACTTGTATGAGGCAAGGACAAAAAGGACAGAGAGGGAATGAAATCTTGATACACCTGAGTTGTCGGCATATTTGAGCGCAAATCCAAATTCAAACCTCCAACGTGTTTATTAGGTGAAACTCCCTGCAGAGCTCCCAGAAAGCAAGCTTCTCTGGCAGCATTTTGTGACTTCCAGCTCTTCCCTGTAAAGGCTTATCTGTTCACAGACCCAACTACAGCAGCAAGTTAATCAAGTTAATCTTTAAGCAGCCCGTATTTGCATTTTGCCTCACAGTTAACTTGGCTGAGGTGCTGCTAAAAGCAACTGCAAAACTCCTCCCTTGGGGACTTTGCCTCTATTTAACAGCCCCTGTGGGTTTTGCCTTACTTTACCGTATTCTCTCATGTGCTGGAATCCAGCCCAAGGCACAGCACAGACAGATGTGTGAATCAGTCCTGCCTATTGCTCAAATTATGTCTTCACTTACTCACAAAGAAGATTTAGAAATGTGCATGTTGCCTGCCTGTATTTATATCTCCTGCAGTCTGTCTGCTCCAGTTTTACAGTCAGAGTAAGCATCTGCCTTCCTTTGTCAGGGGTGTTTAACTAAATATGAGTTGTGAGCTTTTTTTTGTGACCATACAAGGTACTCCTGTTAAATATAAAGGCTTGTAATTCAATCACCATAGGTGATCAAAGAGCTTGGACCAAGCGGTGACAGAATTGCTGTGAGGAGGCTTCTAGTGCAAGGCTCACTAGGTGCTGAAGTACAGCTGATGCTGCTTGGATCCAGCTGATAATCAAGCTGTGGCAGTAATTCTGCACCAGCCTGCTTGGTGACTCTCCCCAGCCATCCTCCTGCAGAATCTGCCTCGCAAATTGTTGCTTATATGTAGTGTATATGAAGTTTTTTAAGCATGTGCTTATTTTGTATGGAAGAAGAGGCCAAACATTAGCGCCTGTTGTCAGTGAGAACTGATGCCAAGAAATGTCTTTTTTTTTTTTTTTTTTTTAATTCTGGTACTCCACTTGGAATCATTTTCCTAAAAAATTAGCCCTGCTTAAAGCAAAAGGAGTGTTGAATGCAGGGATGTGGGTGAGGACTGCAAGGGACACCTTTATGTATGTTGTGTGCAACTCCCCTTACTATACTTTCCTGCGTGGAAGTTATGAAGGTATATTCCCCTTTTTGTGTTGTGAGGGCACTTGAAATGAGCAGGATCGAAAATGTTTGTAGGCTAGAAATAAAGTGTTCCCAGGGAAGAGCCTCTGACTTGGAAAGTCTTACTTTATGCAGAAGGTTAAGCAGTTATTTACCTAAATTTAGAATGAAATAACCAAACTAAAGGCCTCCTCCCTTGCATTTTCTCTCTTTCTTCTCTCTGTGTGTTCCCCATAATAAACCTTGATAATAAACCTTGTAGAGAATATCTGAGTAAGTCCTTAAAAACTTAGATGACTGTAGGTAGGACATTACCTCAGTATTTCCCAGAAATTAACTGTCTATGAAATTTAAGAACTGTGAAATAATGTTTGCCATAGAGGCATTAAGTTTTCCAAGACTGAAGGTAAATGAAAGCTGTATTGTTTCCACTCATGGTTAAACCAAGAGAACCTCATCCACTGCACACAGTCCAAGCAATAAAATGGGCTCACAGCCCCACAGATGTTCTGTTCGGGCTGGCCAAAGGGGGACAGCAGAGGAGGGAGAGAATGAAAAATACTTTTCACCATCTTAGCTAGCATTACTACACCTGGGTGATGCAGAAGTGTAACTGTTTTGTTAGCTAAAAGAAAGACAGACAGCTTTATGGACATTTTCACTAGTCTGTCAAGCCAAATCAAAAGAGGTACAAATTTGCTATCTTATTGCTTGGAGTGTTACAGCACTAGTTATGATTATGCCACTATTGTATTGAATTATGGAAAGTATGTGGTAAAATCACTTTTTAGACTGCCATGTAACTGGGTTCTTGAGGCTTTGTTTTTAATTGAATTTTCAGGTATTGCAATCACCTTTTAAAAATGCCCTAAAGTCACTGCTGAGACAGTAAAAGCAGCCAAGATGTTAAAAATAAAGGAAGCCGAACTATGGAAAGCAGTATGGCTTTAACTGTTTCACACCAAGCAACTAAACTTGTCCACAAATAGAATATTGGCAGTTTATAGAGACAAGGAACAAATGATGCGCAGCTTACAATCTTGTAGAAACAACTGCTAAAAAAATCCCCACATGCTTGAGATAACTTTCCCAGAAAATCTGTTTTCTTAAGTGAAACCCAAGTTCCTTTTCAGTTAATATGTTATTGCTGCAACCTGTTCCTCTGTAATATGAGCAGTGACAAACGGAAGAGAGCAAGCAGAATTAAAAGTCAAGAGACTTCCTACCCTGTGATGTACATTTTCACTTTGAAATGTTCAACCAGTTATACCAGACAAAATGTGTAAGTACCTGTGTGTTTTATGTAGATGTTGTTGGAAGAAGGGCATCAACACACAATGTGGTTTATAAAAGTCACAGAATAAGTAGTTAGTGCATTGGTCTCCTAGATATTGCGGTGGTCTGTTTCATTGAGGAAAGACAGTACAGTTACGATGCCAGGGAATGTTGTTCTCCTGTTTTGCCACAGTCACACAGAGGTGTGATGTGCCTTTTTTTCCTTTCAGAGAAGAACGTTGCAAAGCAGTGAAATGTAGGATTTTACTGCAAGCATTTTTAGGTCTGAAAATAGCACCCAAGAGGCATGACTTCATGCATCAGATAGCTAAATGAGTCTTCTCATCAGTCATGTACATTTTTGTTTCCTTTTTCCTGCTGTTTATCTTTCAGGTGATGTTTTATATGAACTCCTTCAGCATATCCTGAAGCAAAGGAAAGCTCGTATGCTCTTCACACCTTTCTTCCACCCTGGGAACTCTATCCATGCTCAACCAGAGGTCATATTACACCAGAATCATGATGAAGGTAACTCTGTCTCATTCTTACAGGAGCTGCTATTAGAGAGGCGAGTAGAGTAAGGCTGTGAGGAATTATGCAAATTTCTTGCTTCAGTGTTACTTAAATAAAGCTACTCTCCTCCCTTTGTGTCCATAGCTTTAGAACAATCAAATGGTCTAGTGAGTGAACTAGACGTTCTCCATTTGTCTTCTATTATTTTGTTCTCTTTCCAAAGCCTCTTTAAAAGCTATGCCAGATACAGATTAAAAAGCAGAAAGTTTTATTGACCCCATTGATTCATTTTTCCTCGCACCCAGTTAGGTAGACAGAGTTGCTTCATGGACTTTTAGTATCCTGGAGATGCAGGTAAATGCAATTGTTTGCAGACCAAGGAAGAAGGCAGCCTCAGAGAGGAATATCTAACTCAAAGTCACTTTGGCTGACAATCTGAACGTCGTGCCAGAGTTCCTAGAACTGAGCCCATCATGCTGCTCAGCTTTTGGGCTGGTTGAGCAACTCATATTGAGAGAAGGGGGTTTCTGCAGGTTTTCTCTCATTTTTACTATCAGATTTACTTGCTTAGGTCTAGTAGTATCCACACACACCATGACTCTCAGAGGTGATGAAGAAAGAATAGGTAAGTTTGTGGAATTTCATACTTGGGCTTCTTCTACTTGTTATTCGTACAGATCAAATTGTAAGTCTGCTGCTTTCAATAGAAAATTGAAGTTTTATTTTCTTTAAAAATACACACACTAAAGTACTTCTTGGGTTTCTTGGGTATATAACAGAAAAATATAAAGCCTAGGCCTCTTCAAAGGTCTTTTCAAAGCATCAGGCAGAATTCACTTTTTCAATTTAAAAAAATCTAGGAAAAAGTGGTGTTACTCCTTTTGTAAGTAAACAGAAGAGAACATAAGTGAGTTAGGATGTCACCCTAGTCTGTGCTAACTGGATAAAAGATGTACTAATGCTATTTGATATGCATCTATTTGAAGATTCAACATGGGATTGCAAGAGAGGATTCAGGGGTACTGTCAGACCTGTATAAATTGCCTATAGCCAGTCTGACCCTGCCAGAATCAAATGGCATCAGCAAAACTCTAAAATTAAGCCAAGAGCAGGACAACAGCAGGTGGAATAAGGACACTCCAAAGTCTTTCTACACAGCTGTGTAAATTATTTCAGCTTAGGTGAAGGCGCTACAGGTCAGGATGAGGTTCAATTAGCAGAGTTGTGCAAGAGAGTTGTCTAGTGTATTCAGTCACTTTCCAGAGACTATTAGTAAAATCTCAGTCTTTTCCTGAAGCTTGGCCTTCACCCATGTGTGTTCCCATTCTAAATTTCAAACTAGCTGCTCTTTCAGACACTCCCACCTTAAACATATGGAGCAGCTTTCACTAGAGAGGATTTCACAGGGATGATGAGTCAGCCTTTCAAGTGTATCACTTAAAACATAAGTCCTTTATAATGTAGCGATTAAGAAACAACTTTGATTTCTTCCTTACAACACTCTGGCTGCTGATAGTACCAGTGTTTTTGCTTAGAAAACTCTGTGCTATTACTTAAAACTTCTCTTTATAATGACAAAAAATAGTTCTTGGTTTGCTGTGAGAGGAACTTCAAAACAAGCAAAAGAAACTACAGTTTGCTGTCACAAGACTGAGCAATCAAAAAATCTCTATGCCAAGAATTTATAGGCAGGTGAATTTAATTATTTATGTATTTTAACATTACTTCTTCCTATTTCACAGAGTCACTTGGGAAAGACTAGCACAATTAAGTTTTCATTTTCCCTCAGCAAATTGCAACTTAGTAAAAAAAGGAGAATGACTGTGAGGAGCAGAACTTAACCCTGGCTAACTCACAAACTGTGACAGAGGGGACAGGTGTTAACTTGGCACAATATTGAGTGGTTAAACTTCATAGGTGAGGTATTTTTTTTTAGAATCCCTCCTTGCTCCAGTGATCTTTTTCAATTTTCTGGGTCTTTTGCCTATTTTGTAATAGATTATGATCCTGCTTCTAAATGCTTTCATTTACATATAGTGGCTTTTTGCTAGGCTCAAACAAAGGGGGTTTGGCTGTTTAAAATTAATTGCAGTTCAGAATATCTCCAAGATGCATTAACATTGCCTTGGAATGCTCTGTCCCTGTAGAGGGATGACCAGTGGAAAGTGAATTACCTACATCTCCATTGGTCTTTCTGAGGGAGCTCTGAGTCATTTGATGAGATGCCATACAGGAAGGTTACACTGTCATTCCCTGCACTTTTGTGGGTAAGCAAAGAGTGCCAGTCTTCGGGATTGTCATGCCAGCAATTGCTCCTTCCCCAAGTTAAGTGCAGCCCCACCCATCCCTATATGGATCAGATAGGTCAGCAGATTTCCTGGGAGGTGAATTTCCTTTCACAGCTTTCTCTTCAAGAAAAGAGTGTTGATCATTCTGAATGAAGAGCCAGACCAATGAGTGAATCTAGTGCTCCATGAAATGATATACCATGTGTACTCAAACTACAGATTGTGCCAAGAAATGAATGATGAGGATTTTATTCTGCTCAGGGTCATTTGTGGCAGTGGAACTCCTTGGAGCTGAATTGGAATTGTTTTATGGCAAACAGCATCTTTGGCCATGAGGTGATTCTTTTGTTAAGTATTTAAAGAGAAAGATCTTGGTGGAAAGTGAACCTTTAGTGTGTACCCATTTGTGGTTTTTCCTCTTACTGCTTTTTAAAGAGTTCCTCAGTCTCTGCCTTCTCTCCACTCTGTCCAGATTCAGTATCACCATGGTTTGGAAGCAGACAGAAAGGTCCGTTTCTCTTTGGAGCTTGTCAGAGCCAACTAACGTTTGCAGAGAGCTTGATGGAAAGCACAGCAAGGCATCCCTTTCTGCTTTAAAGATAGCTGCTCCCCTCTGCCAAGGCACTTTAAATAAGTAGGACAAACAATACAATATTCTGGTCTATATTTACATGCCAATAATGAGCACAGGGCATTTGATGATGAGGGTGGATGGTCTGTAGAAGATAGGATGATGAATAAAATTTGGGGGTTGATTTTCTTTCTATTGTGGCAAAGAAAGGAGACTTTAAGAAAAGACAGTCACAGAAGTACATACAGTTGTAAGTTAATTCCTCTTTGATCTTCTTTCATTTGGGCTATTCCACATTATCTGGCCAGATTGTATTTAAAACTGTGTTTAAACAACAACAATATATAGTTCTGAAGTTTCATGTCCTCCAGCTGTTTCACTGTGAATGTCTTAAATAGCTCTACAAACGGATTTTTCTTGTCTGGGACCACAGGTGTGTGCAGTAAGTGTTCTGGAGCAATGTAGGTTCTGCCTAAAACTTCAGGTTTTCCTGTAGACTTTAGCATGAACAGACTGTTGAGTAGGGAAAAGGGTTGGTGCTATGTCACTGCCTTGCACTACATTTTCTCAGGACTTGAGCTTTTCCTGTTCACACCTTTCCCTTTCCCAGTGCCTGCCTTGGGTTCCAGGGCAGTGGGAGCCCTGGGGTCTTCACTGTGGGCAATCTGGGGTCTTCAGCAGGTATCACTGCCTTGACAAGAGAGCAAAAGAATCCTTAAAGGATCAGAGAAAGTGGAGTGAACAAACCAGCAGCCACAAATAAGCAGCTGCACGTTTGAGCTTTTGACACGTATTCTTCTGTCATCATCCAAGGCTTTCAACAAACAGCACTGAAATTTGATCTTTGTTTTTCAGATAAAGACCTGTTAGTCACTGTGCTCCAGTGGTATTTTCCTCTTTGTCAGTAATTTCCCAAGTCAAAACTGATGGCCTTAACCTGAAAGTTTGCACTGGCAAACATTTTAATTTTGTGAGAGGATTGTTAGTACGTAAAGACACTGACCTAGAGCTGTGGTTTATCTCCCCCCTACTGTTAAGCATCATAGCTGGGCAAGTATGCTTATGCAAACATGATGCTAGAAGTCCTCCTGCTGTGAAGACATGTAAGTGCTTATATGGGACAACCCATCAATAGACAGCATAGACTAAACAAAAGAAGATGAAAATATCCTTATGTAGATGTTACATGCTCTTAAAATGAAGGCAGGGATAAAATTTAACTAGTGTTTCACAAAGAGCTTCCTACCAGTGATTTTTTTTTTTAAATAACCCAATCTGTATTTCAGACTGAGTTATTCTCTACCTTGACCTGAGCCCTCTACCATCTAGAACTTACAGCCCAATATTTTCCTGCAGACATTTTCCCTTTTTGTCTTTGCCTTCTACCTTACTGTTGTCATTGTGGTACAGTAACAGGAACCACACATAGAGACATGAATGGCAGGAGATAAGTTTCAAAGCATTTGCACAGAAACAGAGTTAGTACAACTAAATCAGATTTTACTCTTCACATATGTACTGGTCAGCTTCTCATAATGGGATTTCTCTTAACATATTTCTCCAGGAACTATTGATACATGGTGGTGGAAGGAGATTGTTTCACAGTACTGATTACATTATGTGTAACTATCTGCATTTACATGATGTTTTTCTGGGCATCTGTAGGTCAACATTTCCAAGCTGACAGCAGTACCCAGTAAGCCTGGCTAGGAGTTGGAGAGTTAGTTCCTACACCTTAATCACAGTGTGGACAATCTGTATTTTTGGGACCTTTTTTTTCTCCACAGATAGCTTTGTCCAGAGACCTTCAAGACCATCCGCAGAAACAGTCCACCACAACCCCCCAACCATTGAACTGTTGCATCGTTCTAGATCGCCCATCAGTAACAACCACCGTCCATCACCAGATCCCGATCAGCGACCACTCAAGTCCCCTATGGACAACACTATCCGTCGCCTCTCCCCAGCCGACAGGGTGCCGGGAACAAGGCATCATCATGAGAACAACCAGCAAGAGCCTTATCCTCTCTCAGTGTCCCCAGTAGAAAACAACCACTGCCCGCCTCCTTCTGAGGTGCTCCAGAAGCCCTCCAGCCCTCGCCAGGAGAACACCAGGGTCATCCAGCTGATGCCCAGCCCTATCATGCATCCTTTGATATTGAACCCCAGGCACTCCGATTTCAAACCACCAAGGTTGTCTGAGGATGGGCTGCACAGGGAAGTAAAGCCAATCAACCTGTCCCACCGAGAAGAGTTAGCTTATATGAACCACATCATGGTGTCTGTATCCCCTCCTGAGGACCATGCAATGCCAATTGGAAGAATAGCAGGTAAGTGACATTCTCGAGGCTGCACCAAAGTTGATGCTCTTCATTCATAACTAACCATGCTTCTCGTTTTCTTTTGCTACTCTGTGACCTCAAGAGTTTACTGGCATTCTGCAAATTTCACTACATCTGTGGCTTAGACAGTTAAATATTAATAAACCAGTTTCATGACAGGTCAGCAGAGGTGCAGAATGACTTACCTGTGACCACAGAACATGTAATTGGTATTGAATCATTTGCATCCTGACACTCACTGTCTCTCTACCCACTAGCAATCCATTTGTTTCACAAGATACCTATCTCCAAAGCCTTGTCCTGCAGAGAAGTAGTTTTCCAAAAGTTGCATTCACATTAGTGTCCAATACCATGGAAAGGAAAAAACCTCTGTCAGTGCAATGTCCAGCCCATTATGGAGCTGGCAGGATTAATGAAATAGCACCTAGGAGTCCTGCTTCATAGCCTTTCCTGTGCTTCTCGCATAGGATTGTCCCTTTTTACAGAAACAAGGTTGTCTTTGTCCCATGCAAGCCACAGGCACTGTCTCAATTTTGTTATCGTAAATAACTGACATCACAATAGACTGACTCAGGAAGCTGAGGTTACAGAAGATGCTTCTTGTACTCATAAGGGAACTATAAATAGATAGGGAGAGGGCCAAGGGGAATCCAGCCACTTCAGAAATATGCTGAATACCGCAGTAATCAATTTCTTTTGAGAAAAATTTGTAAATACACACCACACCCAAAAACATTCCATGTATTTATGTTAGCAGTAACCTAACGTGATACCCAGTTCCTGTGGGGTATTACACATGTCCACAGAGGTACATTTTAAAACACCTTGTTCTTTTTTGTCCTTACATGCCTTAAATTTGTTACAGATGTGGTGCTGCCTCAGCTTTAATGAGGAAGATTTTCTATTTTCTTAAGACTTACCACTTTAAATTCCAAAGATACATATCTTACCATCTAGTCAACATCAAGCATAACAAGGACCATGATCCTTTCACATAATAGAAAGATGAGTTAAAGAAATTAGTCTTTTGGCATTTTTGCTTGGCTGACACTTGGTTCCCTCCTTTTGATTTTTATTACCCACACTGTTCTCAGCAAGTTAAGAAATAATGTTGTGGCAGAGAAAATAGTCTGCTGGTTGCATCGATGGAGATTTCTTTCCCAGAAAGTATTACTGGAAGATCAAGGGGGTTGTTAATTTTTATTTTTCAGAAGAAAACATTCTGTAAGAATAAAGCCTTGTCTGAAATGAAATGAAGAAAAAATATGGGGAACGGGTGATGGGATAATTTTTTAATTTTTTTCTTACATAATTGGGCATCTTTGGTTTCTGCAGTTTGTGCACTGGGTCCAGTGGCACCAGCCCTGTAACTAGTACTTCCATGTCCTTTCCATTCCTATGTTGTTCTCAGGGCAACAGAGCCCAAGCCCATGGATATTTGTGCCTAACACAGTTGCTTGACAAGTATGTAGTAGTATGTACTTAAAATGTTATATTTGCAGGCTTAGGTGCTTTCACTTGCAGTCCCACGGCTTTGCGTAGACCCACCAGCATGGGTGGTATGTCTTAAATAGTTGGTGAAGTATTTCATGCCAGAAAGACCTGAAGCATATTCAGGCATTCAGTTCAGATGAAGGCTGTGCTTTATGGTCAGGGATTGGGGAAGTACATGGCTCATGGTTAGATTTATGTGATTTCTACTGATGAATTCGCCAGTGTACTTCCATCAGTGCCCTATGTCCTTTAATTGTAAATGCCAACAAGCCTCACCTGCTGCACAGGCACAAGGCAGTGCTATTCTGGTTGGATTGTAATGGCCCCTGAACTGTAGATACACCCTCTGAAGAGGTCACAGCCAATTTAAAGGTGACAAAAAACCGGATTACTACCAAACATTTAGATGGCCCATGTTTCATGCCTTTCAACTTCATCAGAGCTGTTGAATTCAATGGCAGAATATACTTAGGCCTCCTAGAAAGAAAGTACATACCTGTCTACCTGCTTTCCACCCATCTCACAGCCTTCAATTTAGAGCTCTTGCCAGAAAGTTATTTAATTTCTTTTTTTATATCAGCGTGAATCTATTTTTCATCAGTCAGTAGAGCTCAGGACTTTCTGTCAAACAAAACTCACTGGCTAACTAATCTTTCCTACTTTTTTAGGTAATATCATTTTTCAAAATATTAATTTTTGTGGTAAAGGACTTTCCCTTTTACAGCAAAGAATTTCAAGTTGAAGATCTTATCTTATTTTCTAAAGCCATTTAACACTTTCCTAGCAAAGCTAGAGGCATAAAGTATCTTTATATTACTCATCATTGGCTAGAGTTGATTTTGAAAATTATGTTTAGCTATCTTCTGAACACAATATGCACAAGTCTTTCTGTAACTTTGTCAGAACTAGAGGTCATTGTGTTGGGATGATCAAAAGGCAGATTTGCATCCCCTGTAAATACATCAGGCAAGGGGTAAACTAAGTAACTCAAGCATCAGCAGTCATCTAGTTAACAGCATGTAAAAATATTAAAATATTAAAAATAGCTCAGAAGTCAAGTTTTGCAGAGCAGTGTAATGGACAGTTTTCTCCACTGGAACTGCTAATTCAAAGCAGCAACACTGCTGGTAGTCAGTTCCTAACTTGGACTCTAGCAAGCAGGCAGTATATGGCTTACTTTTAGCTCTGAATTTTTTTAATTAGTCAATCTTGGTTCTCCCCAAACAATATCCAGGGATTTCTCTCTGTGAGGGAAAAAGAGATATCTTTTTTTCTTTTTTTTCTGTTTCTTTTTTTTTTTTTTTTAACATGGTGGCAGTTTCAGTCAAGAAGGGGCACCTGAAATTAGCCCTTCTGCAGACTGGAAATTCTACGCCCCACAAACCTCTGACTGTGAAGGTTTTCTTAACAAACATTTTAGGACTTTGATATCTTGTGAAAGGTACTTCCCCAAGGTTCAAGGAGAGGTGGGAGTTATTGCGTTTGCAGGCATTCATAGTGCATCATGGCTGAGGCAGTCTTTGCAGTCCCGGTGGAACCAAAGCTACCAGAAATGCTTTCTGCAGCCATCCTGAAGTTCTGTTCCCCCATCCTTCCTTGGGAGCACTGCTGTTGACTTTAGCCAGGGCAGATTTTCACCACAAAACTTCATTTATTTTAATATATATCCATGTCCACCTCAGCTTGTTAGTATGCAGGAAGATGGGAACTGACATATTAGATCTCACCAGAAACCTGTTAGTGGCTTAAAAGAAGACACAGGAATCCCTGCAAGAGGCTGTTACAGGATTATCCAACTACAACCAGGTTAGTTTCATGCTAACCTTTATCATATAGAGATTGTCTTAGAAACATCCAAATTAATCTAAAGACATGCTGGTAGTTACTTTTGATTCAGTGACTTAAAGCCAATACAGTTCTGGATGTTTCTTGTGAGGGAAAATACATTACCTAGCAGGTTCCTTGGATTTTCAGCTCCCAGTGACCTTTTCTCTCTTTAAGGAGAGAAACGAGTGTCAGCCAGGCAAAAATGCCAAACGATTAATTTCTTTAGCTCATCTTTCAGAGCTTCTGTACTAGCTCTCTGGGGCTGAAATGCTTGTTCACTAATCCACAGCAGACGCTGGTGCTGAAACTTTGGGATAGAAATATAACAACTCCTTTACTCAAGCACTGCCCAGTACAGATACTAACAAAATGACTGCATAGGTGTGAAAGGCAGAGTGCTGTTCTAGAGCACTGGCAGGTTCAGCTGGACTCCCCCCAAGGACTACTTGTCCTGTTGGAATCAGGACCCAGTAAAATGCTTTAAGGTCTGGGTTCACTCTGTGTGTGTCTGAAGCAGACCTATCCCATTCATACAAGCAACTTAGAAGGATGAGCATTGCTATTCCTCTGCAGAGCCTGACCCTGCCTATTGCTTTTGATTCTGCACTGCATTTGGTGGGGAGAAAGATCTAAAGGCAGAGTTGTAACAGTAGACATTTAGAGCTTAAATATCAAAAGACACCAAACTTTATATCACAGCACCTCAGCAGTGTCTCTTCAACTTGGCTACCATGACCAGAGCCCCAGTGCCTGCATTTGCTCCAGATGTGTCAATGTAGCATTTACAACTGTGTCAAGTTGTAAGGATGATCTTTTGTTTTTTTTAACTCATAGTACCAGCAAAATCCTTTGTGCAAATGCACTTTATTATTTATAATGTGTTACACCACACTAGTTTATTTTTCTTTCTGTGCAAAATAGCTGTACAGGCACAGTTAACTATGCAATAGCATATGCTGGATGGTGGGGAGGGAGGGTGAAAAGGAAGCAAAGAACAGTTATGCCTATGTAAAGAGGGTAAAAACCTAAGCACAACTTCAAAGTTACAAGTTTTGTAAACTGGTACCATTAGCCTTCAGAGAAGGGCTGGAAAAAATTACGGAAAAGATTATACTGGGTACTGTTGAAAGGTATTTAAAGAATAATGCAGTCATTGGGCACAGTCAGCACAGGTCTACAAAGGGTAAGTCCTGTTTAATTAATTTGATATCTTTGTATGATAAGGTCACCCACCTAGTGAATGAAGGGAAGGTGGTGGATATAGTTGTTCTGGATTTTAGTAAGGCTTTTGCTACTGTCCCTCACAACATCCTTATGGACAAATTGCATGGCTGTGGGATGAGTGGATTCACAGTGCACTGTGTGAATAATTGGCTGAAGGGCAGAGCTCAAAGGGTTGTAATGAACAGGGCTACATCTATCTGGCTACCAATCATCTGTGGTGTTCCTCAGGGCTCAATTCTAGGGCAAGGCCTGTTCAATGTATTTATCAACAATCTGAATGCAGAAGTTGAATGCAACTTCAACAAGTTTACAGATGATACCAAGCTGGGAGATGCTGTTGACTCTTTTGAGGGACAAGATGCCTTGCAGAGGGGTCTCTATAGATTGGAGCATTGGGATTGATGGGATGAAATTTAACAAGTCCAATTGGTAGATTCTGGACCTGGGGTGGAGTAATTGCCAAGCACAAATATAAATGGGGAGAGAAATAACTGGAGAGCAGCCCTGCAGAGAGGGATCTGGGTGTGCGGGTCAACATCAGGCTCAGCATGAGTCACCAGTGTGCCCTGACAGCCAGGAGGGCAAACAACATCCTGTGGTGTATCAAACACACAGCTGTTTTTTAGGACAGCACATAACATTGCCTACCTGTATACACGCCTGAGACTGCCAATGCTGTCCTCATCACTGTCATGATTTATGATGCCAGCAGGATTTGACAGCGTAGTTGTGACTGGTGGGCTTTTGTAAAGCACAGACTTTGGGGACAGCTTTTACAAGACAGTCACAGCAGCTGAATGGTTACAAGTTACAGACTGGCAAACTACAGAAAACCAAAACAGTAGTTCACTTTAGCATACTGAGTTGTAAGTGGTGAGGGTTCAGTGCCTGCTTTCCAGGCAGCTGAGCTTCCTTTCTGTAGAGCAGCAACTCATACAGACAGATCAGAGCCTTTGAAGAACCTGAAAATCTTGGTGTAGTGCTGCCCTGTCACTCCCATTTGGATATGACAATGATAATGTCACTGGCCTTGTTTAATCACTTGCCCTTGCAGTCATGTACACTTCTACATTTCCACTATATGCCATGTCTATTTTGAGGCCCTTGTGGAAAGCCAGACTACTATAGACACTGAAGTATGAGTGAGAGTCAAAGCTCTTAGAGTTCATATTCATAGGAGAAGTTTTCATTATAACATTATATATTATAACATAGCATTAACAATTAATTTCAGCATGAAAGTGTGCCTTCCGTGCCAGTTTAACTAATGACACTCAAGCTGAAACAATAGCTGAATGGCAATAGCTTGGATAGGTGGTTGTAGATTTTCTGTGAAGTGTCTTGCTTCACAGCTGCCTATACTCTTACTGCACAGTTACAGAAGCAGAAATTTGCAGTCAGGGCTTGTTTGGGTACACTCAGATGCCAGGACTGACCAAACCAGAGGAAAGCTTGGTCATTTAGATTTCATTCCATTCTTCTCATTACTGAACTGCAACATTTACATATGACAGCTAGACATTTAAGTGGGTTCAGAGTATCCTAAGCATCCGTTGGGATCAGCAGGATGTTACACACTTTTTTTAAAGAAACTTGCCCTTTAATGAAAACAGGTCCCTTATTTTCCCTGTATATTGCATGCTTTCTTCAGGCTAGAGTTGTGTTGATAATTCAGATTTTCTTCTACAAAGCAAACTTGAATCACTTTGAATCCTCTTAGTTAAGCGAGGAAAATGTACTATCATGTTTACAGTATTGATACTACACTATCTTCAGAGACAGGCCTATATAAGTCTGCCTTTAATACTAGTCAGTTAGAAGTGGCATACATAGGTTTCTGTCAGTTTACATTAATTCAAATGCACACCGTTAAACTGGTTAGACTACTGTTTTCCATCTCCATTGGGGGAAAGGAAGGGAGAGTTTGGCTGTGTCTCAATGTGGAGATTTAATCCCAAGAAGGGGAGGTCACATTTCAATTTTCTCCAAGGGACCTATGAGAAATTACTGGTTTACAACTTACGACATCCCTTCAGGAGGGACTTCTGGGAGCACACCAGGAGCCACGTCCTCCAGCCATGCTCACACCTCTCAGAGTACTCAGGGCTTTCTGATGGAACACAAAAGTGAGGTTCATGTGTAGTAGTCTAGCACAGGCTGGAAGAAAAAAAAAAAAAACAAACCAAAAACAGCAGTCTAAACCCAAGGCTGAACTGTCAGAATACAGCAGAGATTCTCACGTTGTGGCGTTAAAAATTATTGCTCTTGTTGGTAATGCCTTTGCTGCAGTTAAGTCGCTCCTGCTTTTGCCAGCTTCTCTGAAGTACAGTTCCGAGGGTAAAGCTTCATTCTTAATTCTTAAATTCCCATCACTAAAGTGTTCTGATGTCAAAGAGGTTGTGAGGTGTTTGTAAGATGTGCATGTGAGCAGGCAGAAGTTGAATTTCCCTTTCTCTGGTCATTACCCTTCATGAGCAAAAAACGTGAGGAAAAGCCACAAGAGAATCAGAGGCGAGTTTCTTTAGCAAGGGTCTTTTCTCCCACTGTGGTAGAGCAGGAAAAGAATGGCCCTTGAAATAATACTGAATATGTCACTCTGTTTGGTGGGGATGGGGGGATGAAGCAGAACAGGACAGGAAGAAAAAAGACTTTCTTAGTACAACAGACTGTAGCTTTCAAAGTCTTCATCTATCAGACGGTCTGTCCCCCATCTATTACATATTCTTTGTGATTTGAGTGCTCTTTTCTATGACCACATGAGGGATATGAAGCTTTTGGATCCTCCTTTCCTGTATATGTTTTTACTGCCAAAGACAGAGCTTGGCCTCATCTTGCTGTGTTATTTTTACAACCACACAGCACAACTGTTAGCAGCACGACTATCTCAGGTTTCTGCTCTCCTTATGCCTGATCTCCCACTCAGTATTTTTCTTGTAAAACAGAAGCAACATACAGCTGTTGTATTGTGATCTGGCAACCTCTATCCTCAGCCCCAGCTTGAATGTAGAGTTGAACAAACAGTGGTCTGTCAAGAGGTTTCTCCACAAAAAATCTTGGCTTTACTGTACCAGCTTAACATCCTGCTTCCAGCAGCAACATTCATGGAAAGAAAACTATTTTCCTGCAGTAACCTGAACATGGATTAACAAACAATGGTGAGCAGGACTGCTCTATCTCAGCGTCAGTGCTCCCCCAGTCCTCAGAGCCATTTGACCCCTTAATCATGAGACTTGGCTACTTTTTTCTTCTAGTTTTGTCTGCTAAAATAAATATGCCATAGATAGATACTGAGGCTGGATTGTGTTTCAGCACAGCAGTAATTCTAATGTAGCTTGTCTGTTAAAGAAGTCTCCCCAGTCTGACCATTCCCACACTCTCTGGCAGTCACACTCCCAGGGTGGGAGACTTTCACTGCTGGGACCGAAGTCCCTTCACCACGGGCGTCTCCAGTGACTGATGGGTCCCTGCGTGGCTCCCACACACCCCACTCACACAGTCAGACAACATTTATTCTGTACCTCCAAGGGGGACCCCCAACAAAAGAACCCCTGGGCTATCCCCTCACAGTCTACCCCCAGGCAAGTCTCACACCTCCTCTGGAGTCTTTGGCTCTGGCTGTGTCTCTCAGTGTCCATCCAGCTCACTGGTACCACCCATCTTCATGCCCTTTGTTACGCAGAGGGTTGGCAGTTCACCACCTCTTGGTCTCTCTGGGCTCCCACCCAGAGCTCAATCTGCATCTCAAACTGCAGCTTGCAAGGCGAGCTACCTGCACCAAGTGTGTTGCTCAACTTGTCTTTCTTTCTCAGTGTGCTTTCTGTTTCCCAGTTGTTTTTTTTACCATGGAAGAGGTTTTCAGCAAGAATACAGGAGCTGATTTGATAAGGCCTATCCATATGTCTTTCCTCTCCTTTGCAACAGCTTTATTTTTCCTCCCTCTCCATTTGCATGATGAAAGCGAGTTAACTGAGTAGTTGTCATTGTACTCCTGAAAGACATTACAGTATCAGCCAGTCTGATGAACTACATGCACCAGTTAGGTAGCCAAAAGATTCATTTGACTTGTCAGAGAGCTGTGCCTATTGCACAGTTAACAATGTGGTGAAAGTGCAGTTACAGCTCATCTCCACGCCAAGCGTAAACCACTCCAGGACTTAGGAGTTCTCTCCCAGTCTTTTTTATTTTCCATACAACAGCCAATAACCTTTGTGTTTTCTTGGTTCTAGCTACAATTTAAACAAATCCAGATGCTCCAAAGTAGTGTAGTCTTCTCAAACACTTACTAACCTTCTCCAGCAAGGGGGATGGTCACAGACAGGCTGAAGGTCAGTGGGACCTCCTGTGCCTCTGCCTCTTTTCTGCCCACCCTTGCCTGCTCTGCCAGTGGTCTTGCCACCTTCTTTGTCCTGGCATTAGAATTCATCAGATCTTCCTACCTGCAGAAATAACAGAAAGATGTCTGATGTTTTTTGCGGGGTTTGTTTTCTTCTGTTGAAGTGATTTAAGTCAGCTCATAGAGAAATCTTAACAATAGAGCTAGCATGAGGTAAGCAGCAGCAAGAATGGAGGATAAAATGGAAGGGACATCAAGACCTTCTTCTTGCACCAGCTGAATTTTATCAGTTCATCATTTTGATACCGTGAGCGTCACCATTTGAGCTTCACACATGCTTCAGGTGTGCTTACAGAAACCAGAGTACTAGAGAACTTCTAGAGAAATCCTGTTCATTACTTTCAGTTGTGAACAGCCATTGTTTGCATCACTCTAAAGAAAAGCAGCTGAAGCACAAACCACCTTGTAAAATAAAGCGTTAGGGTTAGAGAGCTGGGGAGAACTGGTAGAAATCACAGAACCATTTAAGTCAAATGGTATCATGCTGGAGAAATTTTAGGCTGACCTACTCAGCAAGGGGTAAGGCCTCAGCTGATGTCAGAGGGAATATGACAATGTTACTTTGGCATCTCTTCCTCTGTGAAGCCGCTTTGGGTTCCAAGTCATTCAGCAGCCAGATCAAATGTATTTTATGTAATGATCTTCAGTGCAAGATGTGAGTGGGTCTTGTAAAACATTTCTGTGGTTACAAGAGGATTTTGGTAGTTGATACATGAAGAGGGCCAGCTCTGCGCCATAGGCCTCTTTTAAACAACAGAGACCTCAGATACAGTGTGTATTTTAAGAAATATTGCATGGGAATGTTAAATTCTGAACAAAAGAGGTCTTTAGTATATGCCTATACTGTTAACAGCATTATTTAGTCCTAGGGAGGAAAGATGTAAGACCTCTCACTACCGTGACGTGAAGATGACCTTGGCCAAATGATACTAGAGAAGTCATTCATAATGGCTGGACAAATGTCAAAATACTAGGAACCTAAGATCCGTAATATTTAATTTACAGATCATTTTGAGATGGTATTTCAATTCTAAAGGATATTTTATCATATAGCCATTAGGAAGTATTTACATGCCAGTGTTCTTTAGGTGTATATTCAGAAGACTGTGCCTGTAGTCTTAAACAATATGCGAAATGAAGAATCTGTAATACAGACTCACAGTGCCTATTTGAGTGTCACAAGGGATTCTTAATGACAATATTTATAGTCTCCCCTTTTATGTAGCATTACCAAAGCTGTGCTGTAAGTAAACAGAGCTTTTCACCAGAAAAGAGAAATTTGAATTTTACCATGCCAAGGAAGAGTGGCTGAGGTTTGGGCACTTCTGCTATGTGAAAGGAGGGGTTAAAACTACAGCAAACAGGCAAGTGTGCTGCTATGAGTGGAGTTTGAAGCCAGCATTTAAACCATAAAAATTGCTGTTTATGAGAGAGATTTCTTTATATTTTGTAAACCCCAACTGCTCTGTCTCATCTCCCCCACCCTTTCCAGAGCTGGGTAGATGCCTGTTCTTCTTATGCATAGTGTCAACTATGGCAGGCAAGCAGCAGCCAAGAGACTGAGTGGAAAGGCAGCCCCCAAGGCTTTACTCTAGGTCTGCCAACCTTAGGACTGTACCATACATAGCTGTATTTGCAGGAGTGTGAAACTGCTGCCTCTTGCACATGTAGGGCAGTGTTTATAACAGACATTTTGAGAACCAGCTAAGTACTCTACACCTTATCACTACCTCAAGCATAACTATAAAAGTCCCTCTAGAAGCACTAGCTGCAAGAGGAAGGTTGTAGCCATTCCTCTCCATTTGAAGGTACAGTTTGCCCTAGTGCCCAGCTAAGTATGTAGTTCAGTCTGTACAGCTGAGAAAATGGTAGGAGTTGGAAATTCCAGTGTTTAGGAGCCTGCCACATTGCTGGGCCGTTTGCCACCTTCCCACTCTGGCTAGATTGTTTAATACTGCATCACCTTAAAGCCTCTTAGACCCAGCTCTACCCACAGCTAAATCCCTTTACCTTCATACTGTACAAAGTTCAACCATCTGAATTCATTTTAGAAAAAACGTATGTGCATGTTAGGGGGAAATGATGTTTCCTCGTGCTACGGAGGCACAATTATTTTCTCTGTAAGTTTATTGTAGCCAAAAGGCAGGAAATTGCAGCATGCAATTTAGGTACCAGCCCTGACTCAATTCTCCTATTGAATCTCCCACAATTTTAAACTTGGTTGGCCTCAGAAACATCCATGTGCTTTCTTGTCATTCCTCACTATCCAACACACACCCTGTGGAGAGTCCCCTCATGCAAGTTTTTTTGAGGCCTTCTGACAACCAAGGAAGTGATTTGGTTCTCATGGAGTCATTCACACCATCCAGACTTTCCTCATACAAGTGATTTACTCTTACAAAACAACTATCCACATACAAGTTCTCCTCTCTGTTTCTCTATCCTTCCTGAAAATTTGCATAACAATTTTGACCTTCCTGGAGGATGCAACTTTCCATATCACAGAATCACAGAATATCCTGAGTTGGAAGGCACCCACAAGGACCATCAAAGTCCTACTGCTGGCCCTGCACAGGACAGCCCCAAGAATCCCACCATGTGCCTGAGAGCATTGTCCATCATCTTCACCAGCCTTTTGTGAAAATGCCTCTTTTCTCAGTGGAAAAGCTCCTTTTAAAAGCATTTTCTACCATTGCCTCTTCTTGGGTTTTGACCTATTTCATAATCTTGCAGTGTACTTCAAATGGGCTCTACGATAATCCAAATGCATTACAGTCTCTAAGAGTTATCAGGTAGTCTTTGACCTGTAGTCTGTAATATCCTATTAAAGATGGTTTCTGCTGGCCTGTTGGTAGATTATTTCGTTTGCTGATCCTCTGTCAGCTAGTAGACCCTTCCAGGACCTTTTTACTTTTTTACCTTGCAGTCTGTGGAGAAAGATACTTAGGGTGTAAATCATCTGTGGTTAAAATCAAACAAAAAAGTCCCAGAGTGCCCATGCTCAAATTCCTAAAGGTCTCCCATGTGAAACCTGAAAGCAGGCAAGCTGATTTAGGTACTCTGCAAACAAAGCTCATACATAACTAAAGTGTGAAAGTGTGCTGCAAGGCATCAGCTGGTCCACGATAACTAACACTGTGCATGCTCATAGCTCTCAGCTCTGGTGAGAAGAAATGCAAGGAGCTGAATCTTTCCTACTGGTGTTTAATGGTTTTTATTTCCTATTTGCAGTGGCTTGAGACACAGTTACCATAGTTGCCCTGATGCTCATTAAATTATTGCAACTGAGTCATATATCTAAACTTGCTGATAGACAACTATACCGTTTGAAAACAAGTTTTTAAGTGGTTGTAGGAACCAAGCAGAGGTTTCAAGGATTTTCAGTTTTCTCGTTGAAGCAAACAGCAGTCTAACATACTTTGGTGGTTGTAGTTTTTTGCAAATTCCACCAGCCTACTAAATGCCTCTGCAAGTCTGAGCAGCTCAGTCAGTTTAGAATATGGGACCAAGTCCTTGGTCACTTAGGACTTCCTTGTGAAGATCTGAAGATGCAGATCTGAGTTCTTCTCATTTGAGGTATATTTATATTCAAGCTTACCCTGAATCCATTCTAAAAATTAAGTAAACAACAAAAAACAAATATGCACTTGAATCCTATCTCTTCTTAGCATCTGAAGCTCTCTTGTTAATCTAACTATTTGACACCTAGACATCTTAGGCTGATTTTTTTGTGTGCTTCCTTGGTTTTGTGAAGAAAGGGAAGCCGGTGGGGGTGTTTGTTAGAGAGAGAGATTAAAACTAATATTGCCTATTGGAAATAATGAGGTGAAAGTAAAGTTTAGTGTAAATCATATCTCTGCAGCACTTGGAAATATTAGCTATAAGGTACTATAATCAGAGGCTATCTGATCCAGGTTGGACATTCAAGAATATGACAAAGCCTGACATTGACTTGTCTCTGCGGGAGCGCCATCCCTCCAGTTGAGCCCAAGGATTCTTGCACTAAAAAAACATTTTCTATAAATTTCTGACATTGAAAGAGTCCTGGAATGAATTGCACATGTGTCAAGGAATCGCTTATGTTGGCTCTTACTATCATTTTACCTGAGAACCTCACACAATATTAAAAGGCACAAACCAGTAGAGCAATATAATCTCCCTTCTCTTGATTGATAAATGAAGTCTAGAAAAGGTTTCTTCTAATATGTGTATGTATATGTGTCCAAAAATATTGACAGAAGGGCAATGGAAGAACTGTGTTTTCCGAGTCTGTGAGAGGGAGGGTAACAGAAATTAAAGTGGTAGCCTCTCATTTTCAGGCTCTTTTTACAGACCTCCCACAGGGAAGTCCAGGGAAACTTGTCCCCAGGTTTTATTTTTTTAATTAAAACCTAGAAAAATTTCAAAGGGGAATGGACATTTTTCTGTGGAAAATGTTTTTCTGTGAAAAACATTAATGAAAATAAAGTTTTTCCAACTAAAAAGTCTACCTCTTTCCTTTCACATTTTTCCTCTTGTAGATGTTATGGATGAGATGACCATCAGGGTAGTTTCAGCTAGAACAGTTTTTGCCAGATGTCATAGACTGCTTTATTCTTCATAGGACTGGTAGAAAGAGTCTGTAGTAAGGGCACTGGTTTTAGAGGCAGTACAGGTTTCAGAAATACTCTTGACTGTTTGAAAGTGGGAAAATACCATAAATAATGTTAATATATCTAACCATTTCAGGTGTGCTCATTAAATGTGCTATTCATATACTTTTTCAAAAAGCATTTTATATTTTCATACTGAACATGTCATCATCCCCATTGTAACACGTGCCAGCTCCAGACAGACAGGCAGGAATAGAAATACAGGCTGACAAGAATCCATTTTAGCACTTGTAAGCTGGATGTCTTTGGTTGCCAGCCCTTGAACAACTCTAACAAGCCATCTCTCAGAGGTTGGTGCTGCTTTCGAAGTAAAACGCAACCCTGTGGCCATCTTAGGAATCTGGCCAGTTGAGCTATAAAAACCCTGGCAGCAGTAACATCCCCAGCTCTGTACAATTCTCTTGGCATATTTCATAGTTCCCAGTTATGCTGTGCTGTGCACACACACTTCACAAACAGGAAGTAGGAGCAGCTCAGCTCTTGGCTTCCTCGGTCTCAAGAGACTGCCATGAAACTGAAAAGCACTAAACTCAAACCTAAATCTCTGTTAGACCTTTAATTAGCGACCTAAGTAGTGTTTTTCAAGAGGAAATTCCAATTCAATTATCCAAATAGAAAGTATTTACCCACTCAGTAGCATTTAAGTAATTTTAATACTCGGGGGGTTTTTTCAGGAACCTGAAAAAATAAAAATCAAATTTAAAATGGGAGAAGGTGTCAATTTTGTATTACATGGAGTATACAAAGGAAAGCTGTAATATTGCCCATGCTTTAGAACTCATATGTTAGCACAGAAAGGGGCAGTCTCAAACAAGGAGAGCAGGTTGCAAAATTCTTGATTTCTCCACTAAAACAGCCAGCAACAGCATCAGGGCCAACGGTGGTAGTTTTATGTGCTTCAGTACAATAAACAGGCAACTAAGGTCAGCAGGTCATCTCACACAGCTTTTAATGCGATAAAGATGCTCAGTCAGTGTCAGAAGGACTAGGACGCATCAGAAGAGGCTGTATATTCCAGTACATTTTGCAAACATTACTCAATACCAGCCAAGCCATTTGCATTTCAGATTGCAGCAGCTGTTTCAGCCCTGATCCCAACTGTCCTTTTACTACACATCCACCCAAAAGTTTCCAGAATTAATCCCAAGGAAAAAAAAAAAAGTATTTTCTTGCTTCTCTCTTCACAGACTGTAGGTTGCTTTGGGATTACGTTTATCAGCTGCTTTCTGACAGCCGGTACGAAAATTTCATCCGATGGGAAGATAAGGAATCCAAAATATTTCGGATAGTGGATCCCAACGGGCTGGCCCGGCTGTGGGGAAACCACAAGGTAAGGAAGCAATGCAGTTTTCCTCCTACAGCACTTCACCTCTGGTAACATTACAGGATTCACTTATAAACAGGGGGAAAACGAAGAAAGGATGTGCATATAAATTACTGCTGGAAAGCAGTATATTTCTAATGTATGTAGAATCTTTCATTCTACATACATTAGAAATATAAACCACCCATCCTCAAGCACTAAAACCTAGTCTTCATATAGAAAAACCTCTTGGTTTGGTTTAGAAGCATTTAGATATAAATGCACGTAATTATAAAATTAGGAGTGCAAGAATTAACAGTCCGTCTTTCTCAAGGCATCTTATCTCTTCTGGAAACCTGATGCTAAGGATATTCTGATTAGATGTGGTCTACAAGGAGCCCTGTTCAATAATTTGGCAGGAGCTTTCTGTCTGTGTCCCTGTCTGTACCAACTTTCAGACTTCAAACACTGTCCTGTGACAGACACGAAATGCTGCAAGAGTGTGTATTTCCTTTTAATAGGGCAATTCTGCTTTGTTCTCTGGAAAGCAGTTACTGATTTTTGCAGCTTGAGACTGAGTTACATATAGATATATCTATATGTGTATAAGTATATTCATATGAATGTATGAGTAGTCAGCGTGGATTTACAAAAGGGAAGTGCTTGACCACTGTAACATACATCTACAATGAAGTTATCAGCTTGGTGGATTCAGGGAGAATAGTGGATATAGCTTATCTTGATTTTAGAAAGGCTTTTGAGACTGTCTCACAAAATAGCCTCATAGACAGACTAATTAAGTATGCCCTAGACAAGAATAGAGTGAGGTAGATTGAAAACTGACTGATCTGCTGGGCTGAAAAGATTGTAATCAGTGGCACAAAATCCAGTCACTAGTGATGTTACCCCAGGGATTGATTCTGGGGGCAGTACTGTTCAATGTGTTCATTAATGACCTGGATGATGGGACAGAGTACCTCTAGCAGGTTCTCAGACAATACAAAACTGGGACGAGTAGCTGATACACCAGACAGTTGTGCTGTCATCCATATGGATCTGAACATGGTGGAGACGCAGGCTAACAGGAATTTTATGAAACTTAGCAAGGAGCAGTGCGAAGTCCTCCATCAAGGGAGGAATGACCTGAGGAGTGTGGAACTTCACATTGCCTCGTGTTGTGTTTCATGAGATCCCAAGTGTGGGACTGTTTTACTAGGAAGATGGTCAGACACTGGAGTAGGTTGCCCAGAGGAAACTGTGAAGTCTCCATTCTTAGAGATATTCAAAATCCAACTGGACACAGTCCTGAGCACCCATCTCTGGTTGATCTCACTTTGAGCAGAGGGTCTGGACTAGGTGGTGTCTAGAGGTGCCTTCCAACCTCAGCTATTCTCTGATTTTATATATCAGCATACATAGCCTATAATCTTTAGAAGGTCAAGATTTTCTCATGTGACATTGCTTCCAAGAACATCTGTCCTAGAGCTGCAACACTGGGAATGGAGAGTTGTGCCCTTACCCAACCTACATGCTAATTGGGCTGTGCCATCATGTCTCATACTGGGTGTCTAAAACTGAAGCTACTTCAGACCACTAGCTGCTTGGGTAAAACAGTGGCCTTTTGGCATATAAGAAATGGAAGAAGCACACACAGTATTTCAGGGGGCTTCCCAATGAGAAGAATCCAGATTTTGCAGGGAAAACATGGTCCCTGTTAGTGTTTAATTGCTACAGGAGCTCTTTATGAGGCCTCTCTTAGCAGAACTATTGTGGTCAGGGCAAGCAGGGGAGGTCTGCTTTTATGGAACATTTTAGGCAGGTGGATCAGTCTCATTTAATAAAGCCAAACTCCTAACATGGAGGCTCACAGAGCAAAAGCGTGCTTGTACTAGTTTGATGTGTTTTGCTCATGGCAAGGTGGGTGCTTTATAGTTGAGCAAACACAGCTTTGCCAGGATAGTTGTGTCTCTGCTAGGAGTCTCTTTGCCAGCATAATAAGCACTGCTCTTTGGACCAGCAAAATGCTCTTCATGTAGGCACAGCCTAAGGGGCTGATCCTGCTATCCCAGGTCAGTACTATGGGGGCTGCTCATCTCTGCCAGTGCCCATCACATTTGCCTTGTGACACTCAGCTTCAGCAGGGCCATACTTCAGTATACCACAATGCTCTGGCTATGGCCTTTGGGGTCAACAGCTCCCAAAATGAAGGGGAGGAGCTTCCTGATTTACAATCTAATGGGCTTCTTGATTTACACCTGTATAACAAGAGGACAAATGGGCTGTCAATCTCTACAGTGTTCTGTAAGCATTAATTAGTTAATGCAGGGAAATCTCAGAGGAAAAGTGCTCTTAGCAGGGATTGCTGACAGATTCAGTGTATTTGCCACTGTTCTTAGGCTTTTACAAAACGTGTTTTCTTTAAGAACAGGCCCGTCACATCCCTCTTGGCATAAGCACCTCCCTCCATCTAATGTCTCCTCTTGTAGTTAATTAAGTCTTTTGTTACCTGTGTTTCAAGAAAATGTAGAAAAACCTCACTTGGAATTTTTGATAGATTTCTTGTTTAAATTGCCCTGATTGAAAAGAGATGCACAAAAATTTGGTGATGAGGGCTGTGGGGGCAGAATGGACCTGCAAAGAGAAGAGTGGAACATGTAATTTCTTGAACTGACCTGGTTACTTTAGCTAGCTGTGATAGTTCTGCAACTCCTTTTGGGGCTTAGGCAGGTTTTAATGAATCATCTCACCACATTTTTGCTTTTTTCTTTTGAAAAAAAAAACAGAACAGAACAAATATGACTTATGAGAAAATGTCCAGAGCTCTACGCCATTACTACAAACTAAACATTATCCGGAAGGAGCCAGGACAAAGGCTTTTGTTCAGGTAATTTTCTTTCTTTGCTATTCCTTTCTACAGACCATTAGTTTTTGGAGATGGAAAATGGAATCGTGTGTGGGATACTTCATTGCCACAGCTATAAAAAACAGGTGACAATGGCCATACATTTGTAAAAGCTGCTTGCCATCTTTCAAGGCAACCACACCAACTTAAGAAAACACAGGCCTGTTTCCATGATCAGTGGAGTCAAGAGAAGTCTTTACATTCACTTCAGTCAGGCTGTGCCATTGTTTAAGACCTAAGATAAATGATTCAGCTGCTGGAAAACCCACTCCAAACTGATTTCTCAAACACAGCTGCCAGTGAAAGCTAAGCAGGGATCAGGCATTTCCTCAGATGCATCAGCATCACAGAAGAGAAGCACTGATGACCATGTTTTCAGCATTGCTGCTTTCAAGGAAGAGGGACCTGCGAGAGCTGTTCATAAAACCCAATGCATTGGATTGGATGATACAACCAAACATTCAGGAAATAGTGCCTGAAACAGCAATAAACTTGTACAAACTTGAGTGCAGCTAGCAGAGAGCAAAAGCACTCTAGTTCTCTTCAGACAAGACCAGCAAATTCTAATGTGTACGTCTGACCCATAGAGCACTGAACTTGGACCAAAGGCTGCTTTGATGTCCATGGTTTGGATCTAGTACCATGCTTGGAAAGTAGGAAGGTGTTCTTGGAGTTTGTTTTCTTAAATAGCTAGCAGAACTGCAATAGCACTCAAACTATCTACAGCTGAAAAGGTTTCTTTCTTTAGAATGACTTGTTTATGTCAGGTTTTAGAAGGAAACATAGATGGGGGAAGGAGAGTGAAGGGAAGTAGTAGTCATGGGCAAAATCAGCTGCTTGGTACTAACTTTGTTTTTGGTGGAACATTAAAACAAGCTTGTTTCAGTAGCAGCAGTACCAAGGGTACCACCTGGATTTCTGTGGCCTTGTGTGAAGACTGCATTGCCCTGGGGCAGTTCGTGATTCTGAACACCTTGAAGCCTGCCCTTCAGTGGGGGCATAACAAAAAGAGGAGTCCATCTCTTCTCAACCAGGCTGCCTATTTTCTCAAAATCTTAATGACCTTGGAGACCTCTGTTCCTCTGTCAGACATGCCCAAATTGACCAACAGATTCAAAGGTCACCAGGGAACATAAAACATGAGCATATAAACCTCATTTCTTTTGGAAACTGGGGGAAAAAAAAAAGAAAACAGTAAAGCATTTTTTTGCACAATTCTCTAATAAAACTTTTTGAAGTTGTTTTCTTAGACCTATTTATATCTGAAGAGAAAAAGAACAGCTGCAAAAGATCGAGTCATTAATGTGCCTTTCTTGGCTATATCTTGCAAGCACAAAAGTAATAGGAATTGTGACTTTACAAGTAACATGCAGGCAGTTGTCATCTGCAGATACCTGGAGCTTTTAAGTAAAATCGAGGTGGAGAAGGATTTCTAATAAGTTGCCTGAGTGTCTTCTGCAACAGAATAGGTCACAGATACTGTTTCTTGATTAGCTTCTAGTTCTGGGTTGGGTTGGGTTATGTTAGGTTGTGTTGTGTTGGGGCTTTTTAATGTAATCAAATGCTATTACAAATACCCACGCTTTGATTTCCTTGACATGACTTAAAACACAGACCAAAAAGAACACCTGAAGTACTGTGGTACAGTTCACATCAGCCCTTTCCCCACATGGTAGGGAGGGCAGTGTGATCACTCTCTGATTTGAGTTCATTCTCATGCAAAATCAACAAGACAATCACAGGGTTTAAAGCAAGGCACAGGCCCTTAGGCTTTGGTGCATTTTCACTGTGTAGCCAGGAACAGATTCACCACTCAGATTTTCGTTTTTCGCTGCCGTAACACCATTTGTATGAACAGCATTCTTCCAGCATACAAATGGAAGTGACACAGCAGTGAGTCATAGCCTTTTTTTTCCCTAAATGCATATGTGCACATGATTTCCCAGATTAGAAGGGATAGCAAAAGGTTAGTTTCAGGCTATGCTATGTGTTCACTGAGAGGCTTCAGCAGTGATTTTTCTGGGTCAGTGATAGTAACGAGGCTCCTGTTGGTTGTTTTTGCTTTTACTGGGCCAAGGATACTGAGTGTATCATCAACCTGAAATAAAATCAGTCCTTGTGATTAACACATTTTGTACTGCTGAATGTTAACCAGGACATCGTTAATGAAAGACTGTGAAATTTTGTAACAGTTCCAGAATAAACATCTTTCATCCTACTTTCGCCAGAAATACTTAGTAGTTAGGAGACTGATTTGTGTTGAAACTAGGATTTCATCCTTCCCGTGCCACACTCTCTTCCTATGCCATTACATTCAAAAAGAAAAGGCAGAGCTTTTCCATGCTACCCCTGTGCAGTAGTACACATAAGCATCCTGGCAAAAATCAAGACTGCAGACTTGATCTGCAGGCTGATGGATGTCCTTTCCCATTTCCTACTGCTGCCATGCCTCCACAGAGGCTGTTTCTGTTTCTAGCCCCCTGCAGACTTACTGCATTGAGAGATTAGTGCTGGGAGCCATGGCATTCATTTACAGAGGATGCTCCTTCAGTACAATTACGCTTGCTACAATCACACAGGAAGAGACTGTCTTTCCTTACAGTTTCTGTCACCAGACACCATAAATGAGTGTACCTGGGGCATACTATCATCTTACATGACCACAGCAAACAATATGAGGGAGAAGAAATAAATATCATTTTTTGGAACAAAAATGTGCGGTTTGGTTCAGATTTGGGCTTTTAAGGAGCAGGGGTAAATGCCTGTGATTTTTCTGTTTCCTTTCAAGGTATGTAGAGGGGAAGACATCAGTAAGCTGGGAAAAATGTGGGAAATACTAGGCATTGGGAGGATATAGCAAAGATTATCTCAGGAGCTGTAGAGCTCAGGGACCTCAACAACTTGATGAATGGAAAAGCTGAGACCACTGAGAAATCCACTTGTTTCTCTGTTTTGCAGGTTCATGAAGACCCCGGATGAGATTATGAGTGGCCGAACAGACCGCCTCGAGCACCTTGAATCCCAGGAACTGGATGAACAAATATACCAAGAAGATGAGTGCTGAAGGAAACAGGTGCACCACCTCTGTGGGTCCATGGGAGAAACATCTGCCTGGATGGTTGGCATGGTTTGGGAGGGGAAGCAACAACACAGAAGCAGTACTTGAGGTTGCCGCTTAGCTTGAAAACCACACAGGACCTGAAGCACCTTAACAAAACAAACTAACAGGCAGAAGTGGTGCTGGCAGAAAAGCAAAGGGGAGAAAGCCTGGACTTGTGCACTACTTCACTGTTCCTACAAAGTCTCCCTTGAGTTCTTTCCTTTTTTTTTGTTGTTTGTTTGAGTTGGGGGGGGTGTTATTGGTTTTTTTTCCCTAATAAACATGCAGTTTGACTTTCCTTATCTTACATAGGACAAGATGTCAGATTATGCTACCATTTTTTTTTAATGCTTTCCTATGGAAATAGAGTGCTTTTATTTTCTGTGCAAGTCTCATGACACAACACTGCATAAACAATAGCAACACAGAAGGGATTTGCTCAAGGTTTCCAGTTTGCTCGGGTCAATTTACATGTGCTGCCACTGGGAAATGTCTTGAAGCTACCAAAAGAATTTACCACACATACCTGTCAAAGGAAGAGGAGACACCCTACACATGTAGGCTGGGCTATCATCCCAGGATAGTTTGGGCTCACAGTGCGCACTCTGAGTGGCTATTAACTGCTGGAATATGGACCAAAACCAATCACCTAAGTGCTCCAGGGAGGAGAAAAAGAAGTGTGACAAACCTCTGCAGCAGACTATCAGTTAACGTTTCCCTCTTTCTAGCAAAGAAGTGATAGACTGGAGCAGGGGGAAGGGTGGGCAGGGATGAAGACATATATATGTGTATATATATAAAAGTTTCATATATATATATATATATATATATATATATATATATATATATATATATATATATATATATAAACCTCCCCAATATTCTCCACAATGCAGAATTTCAGCTCAAAGCTTTTCCCCTTTTTAGGGAAGACTGAAGCATCTCTAATTAGAAAAGGAATAGCATACCTGCTAGCAATTTGGGGGTGAAAGGTGAAGGACTGTTCCTTACATTATAGGGAGAAAGCAAAGGGACTCATCACATGGTTTGTATTACTCAGAAGCCTCTCCAAGGTCATTTTCTGCTGCAGGAGAGGTAGATGATTCACCAATCTGAAAGGTGATGTTAGAGAACTAGAGACCAAATAGCTATACTTATATCTTCTTGTTGATTTTGGCTTTGCTTTGGGATTTGGGGTTTTTTTATGCCTCCTACTACCCTCCCCCATCCTACAGCTCTGCCATGAAGGAAGCCTGTCTCAGCTTGCCTGTTTTTAACATGATTTAAAAGACAAGAAAAAAACAAACCCTAGAGCTGTGTTGCTTTCTTGGTTTGGCATTTTGTTCTGGTTGCAAGGTGCTTCCATTTGGTTTGCTGCACTGAGAGTGCTTTGCATGAGGCAAAATGCTTATGCCTCCTTTGGTCACAGAAAGCTCAGTAGTCCTTGATGCCTAAGACAAGAGAAACTGCTAGCCTGTTTCATTTCACATAGCTTAGACCACCATGACATGAATATCTGTGGTATCCAGGTGTCCAGCAATCCATCAGCAGTGGTCCTTTTAATGGAAGGAAGATCTAGCAGCAGAAATGAGCAGAAATGCGAAGGGAGAAGGTATATAGAGAAACTGTGCAGGAATCACATGCTGTCTGAAAGAACAGCACTTCCACACCAGTTCTGCTTTTAAGCAGAAAGCCTCTTCAATGGGACCATAAAAGAAACTAGACATGGAAAAAATCAAAAGGCTAGTCTAATCCATTTCAACCAAAAAACAAGGTACATGCCCATGGTGTTGGTTTAATAGCTTTTATCAGCTATTAAACCAACACAACAATTGGTCTTTCCAAACATTTAACAAGAGAGTTAATCTGTCCAGGGCAAAGTGGCACGCAATGAATAGTGTTGACAGGAGGAAAAGTGCCAGCAAACCCTCAACTCTGGACATGAGGAGAGCAGACTTCAGGCTGCTCAAGGAATTTGTAAGTAAGGTCCCCTGGAAACATGTTTTTGCAGGTGCTGGGGTCCATCAGTGCTGGTCCATCACCTCCTAAGGGCACAGGAGCAGGCACTTCCCAAATGTCAGAAGTCAAGCAGGTGAGGCAGAAGGCTGGCTTAGCTAAACAGGTATCTTGGAAATATGGCAAAAAAGCAAGGCGTATGCCCAGTGGAAGCAAAGTCAAGTGACATGGGAAGAATACAGAAATGTTGCTTGCTGCAACAGGGAGAAAATTTGTGTTGCTACAGCTCAATTGGAGATGAAGTTGCCAGAAATGTGGGGGACAATAAAAAGCGATTTTTAAAGTACATAAGTGGCAATAGGCAGTATGGAAATATCCTCGACTCATTACAGGATGGGGATGGTCACCTTACAAAGGGGACACAGACAAGGCAGAGGTGTTTAACACTTCCTTTGCCTCTGTCTTCAACATGGATGACAGACCAAGGGGGTCTCAGTGTCCTTGACTGCGAGAATGATCAACTCCCAGTCAACCCTGAAATTGTGTGGGATCTGCTGCTCCAGCTGGATCCCTGCAAATCTACAGGGCCTGATGGGATTCATCCAAGAATACTCAAAAAGCTGCTGATGTCATTGCAAAACCTCTCTCAATGATTTTTGAGTGGTTTTGGGAATCAGGAAAGGCCCCAGCTGACTGGAAGCTGGCGAATGTTGTCCTGATTTTCAAGAGGGGCAAGGAGGAGGATCCCAGAAACTACAGGCCTGTCAGTCTCACTTCAGTGCCTGGTAAAGTTATGGAGAAGATTATTCTGGAAGGTATTGAAAAACACCTGAAAGACAGTGCAGTCATTGGTCACAGCCAGCATGGCTTCACGAGAGGGAAGATTGTCAAACCTGATTTCCTTCTATGACACGGTAACCAATCAAGGGAAGCCAGTTGATGTAATCTTTTTGGATTTCAGTAAAGCTTTCAATACTGTCTCTCACAGGATCCTTCTGGACAAAATGTCCAGCACACAGCTGGATAAACACATCAGACAATGGGTGAGCAATTGGCTCACAGGTTGAGCACAGAGGGTAACATCAGACTGGCCACCTGTCACTGGTGGGGTTCTGCAGGGCTCCATCTTGGGCCCTGTGCTGTTCAACATCTTCATAAATGACTTGGATGGAGGACTGGAAGGGACAGTAAGCAAGTCTGCAGCCACACAAAACTCGGAGGAGCTGTTGACTCCCTCAAAAGCAGGAAGGCCCTGCAGAGAGACGTCGACAAATTAGAGGACTGGGCAGTCACCAACCTTATGAAGTTCAACAAGGGGAAGTGCCTCATTATGCACTTGGGATGGGGCAAACCTGGCTGCTCATACAGACTGGAGAATGAGATGCTGGAAATCAGTGCCCTGGAAAGGGACCTGGGGGTCCTTGTTGATGGCAGGTTGGAGTCAGCAGTGCCCTGGCAGCCAGGAGGGCCAACCATGTCCTGGGGAGTCATTAGGCAAAGCATCGCCAACCAGGTGAGGGAGGTGATTGTCCTGCTCTGCTCTGGAATACTGGGGCAGTTTTGGGCACCACAATATAAGAAAGATATTAAGCCATTAGAGAGCATCTAAAGGAGAGCAGCAAAGATGGTGAGGGGCCTTAAGGAGGAGCAACTGAGGTCACTTGGTCTGTTCAGCTGGAGAAGAGGAGACTGAGGGGAGACCTCATTGCAGTTACAACTTCCTCCTGAGGGGAAGAAGAGAGGCAGACACTGATCTCTTCTCTGTGGTGACCAGTGATAGAACACTAGGGAATGGCCTGAAGTTGTGTCAGGGGAGGTTTAGGTTGGGCATTAGAAACAGGATCTTCCCCCAGAGGGTGGTTAGATGCTGGAACAGGCTCCCCAGGGAAGTGGTCACAGCACCAAGCCTGACAGAGTTCAAGGAACGTTTGGATGATACTCTCGGCACATGGTGTGACTCTCAGGAATGAGTGCAGGGCCAGGAGTTGGACTCTGATCCTTGTGGGCCCCTTCCAACTCAGCATATTCTGTGATTTAGACAGAAATAGGCCAATCTCACCAAAGACTTTAATATTAGAGTCAGAAGTCATAGAAAGAACAGCTTTGTTAAGGGTGTAGATAAGCATCATACAACAAGGAGAGGTTTTTCAGAGCCAATATCTGATTAGGTTGGACAGGGCGTACATCTCTCCCTAAGCATTTTTCCCAGACACATTTTTTTTATAAAACCATAGTATGTTACAAGTCCCAGCACATCGCATACTTGACTTTTTCTACCTCAAAATAATAGACAAGGGAGTGTGTATCAGCAGTGCGTCACCTGTCTCTGTCATGACTCTGAAGTCCTTGGAGCTCATGAGGTGTGAGGTTGGGAGACACTGAGGGACTTCCGTAGTCACAGATCTGAAACTAAAGGTCTCTCGAAACCAAGGGCCCAAGGAGTTACTCTGTCACCCTCCTCAAGGGCATCAAAGTTGCAGCCAGGTCTCAGGAGCTAGAGTGAAGTGATGAAATTTGAATGACAGGTGAAGTGTGATCAGAAGTACAATGTAAACAAAGGCTCTGGATGGATCCTTGTGGTTCTTAAGAATGTCCAGTGGTAGAAAGAAACCAAGTTTCTTTTACTGCTCTGGTCTTGACAACTGCATATGTGCATTGTTTTCTTTTGCCTGCTGCAGCTATTTTTATTGAGACAATGAGGGGAAAAAAAGAGATATTAGGGACTTTCTGTATAAAGTGCTCCGATGAGTCACAGGTTTTTGTCATAGCCAAGGTGCACACTGCAAAATACAGAGAACAAGAGACAATCCACCAGTAAAAGCCCATATGCTCATTGTTATGCTATCAAACAAAGTTCATCCTCAGTAAGACAGGAAAATCCCATGTGTTGTCCCATAGAGAAATTTTGTAGGGGAAATGTTCATCTTTACAAAAAAAAAAATGCAATCACTTTCACTTGGAGAATCTAAGTCAAAGGGAAAAAAAAAGTTTGGTGGCTGTTGGAAACTCTTCCCAGTTCACAAATAAAGGGTATCCTAAGAAAACTTCATCACAGCCACAGAGAAGTTCTGTCAAAGCTGATACTAGTTGGAATGAAAATAGCCTTTGAACCTTCCTGCCTCCTGCCAGGTCTGTGTGGTGCAGAAGTGAGGGGCATGGGTGTCACTGCAGCTGCAAGAACTGTGGGGGCTTGGGGCCTCTTGTGGGAACTGCAGGATTTGAACTGCTCTTGGGGTCTTGAAGCAAGTTTATCAGCTATGACTAAAAATAAAAAAGTAGAACCAGGCTAGAGCACCACATGGCAGATACATGAGAATACAAACACAGTATCAGCATACTGAGCCTATAGGGGTAGGCCTAATGCTGCCTGTCAGGCCTAGCAAAGGTAACAATGTCTTTCCACA